>NC_068390.1:21295307-21582981 GCF_023724105.1 Carassius gibelio
CAATCGGTTAGCTGTTGACAACTTCATGAACTGAAAAAGACTGATCAACTCCAATGCATGTGGGCAAAATGTTACACAAACATCTAGTTTAGCATGTAGTATTTTCAGGAGAGAGCACCTAAGGGTTACTGTACATCCTGGATGCATGTGTCACATGAAGTTAGTGTCCTAGCTTTGTCACACAACTGCTAAAGGCTAGTCATCCACTCTCTGCCTGCCAAGAATATGCTAATGAAAACCTACACTTTTTGTGCTTTCTATAGTCAAATATTTCATTAATCTGAATATCAAATTTAACCCAATAATCACACATTCCCGCTGAAACAACATCATTGGTGAGTCACGAGCTGTGTAAAAACGTATATTATGCACAAAAAAAAGTGATAAACAAAACAAAAAACAAATATATATCACCATTCAAAAGTTTGTGGTCAGTAAGATTTTTTGTTGTTCTTGTTGTTTCTCAAAGAAGTCTCTTATGCTGCATTTATTTGATCAAAAAAAAAAAAACAGCAAAAATAATTAAAATATATTACATTTTAAAATAATATTCAATTTTAAAATGTAATTTTTTACTATTAAAATGTCAAGCTTTTTAAACTACTTCAAACATTCAACCTAGGCTATCTCAAGCCGACAAAGTTGGTCTATAAACTTTAGTAAGTCATTTATTGCTGTGATGTCAAAGCTGAATTTTCAGCAGTGTCACATGATCCTTTCAAATTCATTCTAATATGATTGATTTTTTTTGCTCAATAAACATTTCTTATTATTATCAATGTTGAAAAATGCCTAATATTTTACCAAAAAACTTTTTTTTATTAATTCTCTGATGAATAGAAGTTAAAAAGAATAGCATTTATTTGAAATTAGTGTTTCAAGGGGACAATTTCTTAAATGTTTTCTGTAATTTATCGGAAATCTTCCCCTTCTTTGCAATCGTATATGAAATATAATTTTTTGATGAAATTATCACAGATGTAACTGAAAGCCAGGCTTAGAGTGCGACACAATTTTATGCAGTATATATGTAACGGGAGCCCTGTTTCCCTATTTGCTAGGGCAAGGTAACACTTTTAGGGCTGTTTATTTATTAAGTGCAAGTAAATTCTTGTTTTGGTTTATGGTGAGATTGCACTGTAAGAGTCACTGCCTGCCATATGTTGTCCAAATCTTTCTGCTCTAGTGATTCTCATAAGCAGCCTGCAGACACAGTTGCCCTACTGCTGCGTGAAGCCCACCACGCCCCCCTTAGCACTCTTCAAAATACACGTCAACACACAGGCAAACACAAATTATCATGCCCTACATTCAGGTCATCTCTTTATTAACACTTTCCCATTATTCACGCTGGCTTCATGACTTAAGTACAGCTGATTTCTCTTTATCCTTTATTTAAAATTATAATGTAACAAATAATTAATATGTAACCTGTATCTTCACCCTGCTTTTTTCCATTTCACTTGCCTCCTCTGCCTTTCCACACTATTAGCTTTAACAAGCAGGCCACATGACCCATGATGTAGCGCAGTATGTTCACCAAAGTGACTTAATGAAATTCTTCCACTCCTAGAGCACAAGCGGTCACATGGCAAGACCTATCGGCTGTGCTCCAGAGAGACTAATCTAACTTTATTAAATCAACTAGGGATCCTCACATACTGCTTTTAATACTAATGAGTTTATTAATTTAGCATGAACATAACTGTATGACTTTAAAGTAAAAGTCAATGGTTAGAAAATAGTTTTGGCAATAATTTCCCCATTTACACCAATACCAAGTACTTATAATTATGCATCTCTACTAGTGCGCCAACTAATGATATAAAATTTGTTGCATCCATTCAGCAAAATGTCAAGGTATTTATTGGATAATTCTAACCAAAAAGCAGAATTCTCTCAAGACATGACTCAGAAAAGTCACTGAGCCAAGACAAGATCCACTAAAAATACAACTGCCATACAGAAAGATTTCATTCCAGACAGAGAACTCAATCTGGTGTCAATTCAACACTCAGAATAAAACATTAAAAGCACCAGCGAATCAATACTGCAGTGAGAAACACATGAACTGCAGACAAGCTGTTCAACGCTCTGTCTAGAAAGCAAGCGAACAAAAACAACACTGAAGCATTCAGACATTTGTGATCAGGAAATGTTATTCTTACCCTCCTTGAGAGCATTTGGAAGTATGTAAAAAGAATATCACTGTTCTAATCGAATACAAGGCAGAAAGACAGTCACAATTTACAATTCACTGCCAGTGAATAAAGCTTCAGTTTTCTGAACAATGACGTCTCCTTCACAAATCTGATTGCCAGTGTGTCAATGTGTAACACGACCGGTTGTGTTAGTAGTAATCTAGATTCAACACATCCCTGAGCGGCTGACACTGCTATGGAAAAATGCATCTTGCTTTATGCAAACTATTGCATTACCTCCAAATAACACAGATTATCTGATACAAAAACCACACATGCACTATACTTAACCGCTACAATATTTTTTTTCTATCAAAGCCTGAGGCCAGACCTCTCACGCATCATCTGTGGAATAAACATCCCTGCCCCCAACACCCAGAAGAAAAGGGCCTATTTTTTCACATGCTTCTGAGAAATGTATGCAATGTGATGTGATGAACTCAATACAGACCCTTATTATATATATATAATAATAATAATATAATATAATAATATAACCTCTCCGTACTGTCACCTAAATTCTCGAGTTCTGGCAGGTTAACCCATAATCCTGTACACAGGACAGCATGAGGGAAATATGGCTAGTGTGTGCAGCTCTCCTTGTGTTTCGTCATCTTTCAAGCTGTTGATTCAGACTCTTCCAACATACAGACAGATGGACACGTCAGGAGAAGATCGCCTATTGATATATTAAGATGCAAGGAGGTACTGACCCTTCTTTCATATAAACAATACCCTTACGTAGAACTAGAGGCCAAATACATACTAAAAATGTTTTACAGCAAGAAGAACAAAAGGAAACGTCCAAACCAGAGATGCACAACATCGGATATCAGTGGAATTTATTCATTTAATTTTTATCTGTGATTTACATTATTGGATATTAACTTTTGGTCACTTGTTTCACATTTTATGTTTAAATCTTAGAGGGACAAGTCTAGATTACAAAATATTTAACCCTTCAAAAACACTGCTATTTTATAATAAAGAACTTACTTTATTATTCAAATAAACTTTTTTCTTTATCAGATTCCCAAATTAATATCTATCCATATTTCATATTGTATATTATATTGTTGTTTATTGCAACACTGATTTAACATTGACAAGAACAGCACTGATTTTATTTTACATTTTTTGTCAATGTGGCGATACAAAGACAAAATAGTACAGATTTTTAAACCTTTTGTTTATTGGTTATTAGTTATTATTGGCATGGAATTGTAATATCAGTGCATCCCCAGTCCGAACGCAGTGTGAACTTAAAGGAAAAAAGTTATTTAAATGACATTTCATGGACATACTAACTGTAACACTGTAAGAAATGAATTCTAAGTGACACTAACAGCATTTCACAGGCATTTGCATGCTAAGCGTACTGTACAACAGAAGAAAAGCCACTTGTATTGTTAGTGTGTGTTAAAACCTCACTCATTTTTTGACTCCAGCCCTTCTTGTCTACCTCTTATCTGTCAATTCTATCCATCAAAAGACGTTAAAAAGAGAAAATACAGATACTCACCAGCGTTGGAGATGCGTCTCCCTCTCTCCCAGTCCATCTGCTCTCTGTCCAGCTGCTCTTGGTTCTCTCTTTCTTGCTTCTCTCTCTCGGCACGCTCTCTCTCCATCAGCTCCCGCTCGGTGCGCTCCCGTTCCTGGCGTTCTCGCTCGAGCTGCTCCTGCTCTTGACGCTCACGCTCAAGGCGCTCCAGACGTTCCTGCTCGTTACGTTCCCTCTCCAGACGCTCCCGCTCCAGACGCTCCCGTTCCTGACGTTCCCGTTCCAGCATCTCTCGTTCCTGCTGTTCCCGCTCTAGCCGCTCTCGCTCCAGTCGTTCCCTCTCTTGCTCCTTCTGACGCTGGAGCTCCTGCAGCTGCCTGAGGACACATGAGAGTAGAAGGAATGAGTGAGTGCATAGTGAACCTACAGCTTTACAATTACCTTTAACAATTTTGCCACACTACTACAATATCAGATTCTTATTTTGTTTCAGCAGTTTTGGTACAATGTGCAATTCCAGGTCTCGATCAGTAATTTTATATATATATATATATATATATATATATATATATATATATATATATATATATATATATATATATATATATATATATATATTAGACTGATTTCTGAAGGATCATGTGACACTGAATACTGGAGTAATGGCTGCTGACAATTCAGCTGTCACCACAGGAATAAAAAAAAAATTAATGTATTAAAAACAATAATATGGTCTCTGCCCATTTAAAAAAAACGGGCTGTTGGGGGAATTAACAAGATGGCCTTAAAGGGCCTTTGGGACATATTCAATAAGAAAGGCTTTTATAGATGACAAATAAAAATTCCTTGCTTTCTTCCAGATACTGAGACAAATGAACACTGAAATACGAGCAGCGCAGTACATCATATCATACACTAGAGGGAAGCACACTCAAATGGGTAACAAGAGGTGTGAGAAGAAGTGCCAACTTCAGCATCCGGACCAGCTCGCCTGCAAACGTTCTGCTAAGTAAGGCTTTATGAAAGATTTGCTTGTCAGTCCTCTTGTGCTTAATCAGCATCCAGCACATCCCCATGCCCAGAATTTCAGTGTCTAATTACATTAGAGAGCCAGAGACATTTGGACTGTGGACATCAGGGACAGTAAATGAAGAAAACGGGCTGTTCGCAGCTCTGGTGCTGAAGGAGGACAGATGGACCTATCTCGAAGACTAGGGCCTGGACAAATTGGAGAGCATTCATAACAATATGAAGAGGTGTCATCTTCCAGGCCGTCCCTAACATGTTGTGTTTTTACATCAATTTACTTCAAAGAAACATATACCAAAAAAAAAAAAAAAAAAACTGTCATTAATCACAATCATGTTGTCTCAAACATGCTATAACAGTATCAGGGCATTTCTAATGGCAAGAGGAAAAGCTGTGGAGTAAATTATGAGACAATTTTCATTTTTTAACGTGAAATAGCTTGTGAAATCAGACAGCTGTCATGGGAAACTGGATAGATGATAAACAACACATCATCAAGGTTTGCATTAAAACTGGTGATCCTGTTTTTCCATCTGGCTAATGATCTCCCACACGTCTTTTTGAATGGGCATTCATGATGTCATTTCCTGGGACCTTGCCAGACACACCTTCCACTCAACAGAGTGTCATCATCACCATGACAAATACCAGCATAGGTGCGGTGACATCATGCCTCCACAAGTTTCCAAAGAAGAGAACAAGATGGGAAAACCACACCTCAATCTCAGACCCCTTTAGAAGAGCAAGTTTATGCCTAAGGCTCCAACGGATGCAGTCACACCTGAACCGAGTCACTCCTGCCGTCTCATTAGTTCTGACATTCAATCGACTTCAAATCTCAGACCAAAGCTACAAAGATTCTCAACTACTGGGCCATTCACATTTATAACCCCATCCAAAACAAGATCTGTAACAAATATTCTACTTTTCATTTAATATAATTCTGCATTTGCATATGTACATTTGATTAAACGCTGAACAATATTTGCTTCATCAGTTGCCTTAAAACATTACAAACCACTCCTACGCAACTATTGTCATCTGCCTTATTATCAGACTCTTTTCTACTGAAATTTACAGAAAATATCCAAAAATATAGTGAAAGACAGTCTAGGCACTTAAAATGACGACACAATGTACTTTACCCTGTTTCTGAGTTGGGGGCATGCAAGTAAGAAAATATGGCGGACACATATTTTTTTTCACATTTCACATCATTTTTTCCATTTAATATGAAACTAAGTAAGGTGTCTTAACAAGGGTTGATTCTTGAACATCTGAAATGGATACAACAAATGCAACTGGGTTTAGTCGAGAGGGAATACAACCATAGAGCTATCAGTTAATCCACAAGGGCTGCTATGAAGATCTTTCGAAAGGAGCTTCCATATGCTTGGTCTACTGCCCGAGTTCTCTATATCTGCTTAATTTAGTAGCCTTGTTTCAGAGTTGTTCCTGAACCTGGCTTCCCAGAGGATGTATTCTGAGCCACTCCATTATGAAATGCTGTTAAGGCATGGATTGCTGAGAGCGTGTCCCACTTCCCCCAAAATCCCTGCTGAGCCCGAGCCAAGCTCTCAGAGATGTAATTAAAGAGCAGAGGAAGCCTTGTTTATATCTGTGATAATATACTACCCCAAAAGACCATGGCAGCCATACCGGAGCCATCCATAAGTCATCCCTGGATAGGGTTTTAGTGCAAGCATCCTATAGAGATGAGCGCTGAAAAGAAATGGGGTCAAATGGATATTTGATATGAGAGGCCTATATTTAATTTCCATGACACATACGGGTTAGGCGAGGTTAACTTTTCATGATGCAATTGATGTGCAATCCCAGTGATCCTACAGGGGTGGAGAGGTCATAATAATATCAAGGGCTTCTTGTTTTCAGAAGCTGCTGAAAATAAACGTAGAACAAACATCACTTTAAACCAAACTGGCATTTGACCAACAGGAAAAAGGATGTAGGGGATCAAATGTGTGCGCTCCTTGTTTCTTAAAATAAGAATGACACCCCAGACCTGTTCTCAAGTGCAGTTTGCACCATTTAGGTTGAGAGCTTTATTTGTGCGTAATCCTATCGGACACATACACATTCCCTGGCATAGGAGATCACAACATTCTGAAATAACGAGCAACACAAACACTTCAAATTAGAAGCGGGCCTCTCTCAGAAGAGAGACTGGAAGGGGCCAAAATACGGGGTTGAGGGGTTCAGCAACCTGGGCTGCTACACTAAGAGCTTACTTTAGTAGGTCTTTTTTATTTTCATATGTATCTGCTCTTTCTGACCCTGTCAGGTAAGCAAGCGCTCTAGTTCTTCAACATTCCAATGCATTTATGTAATAAACCTTTTCAACAAAACTCGTGGTCACTTAAAAGTACGGGTTTGTTCCACTGCAATCACAGTGAAGCATGGCAGGAATTGTTCTCATATTTTGGAACAGAACTAGAGATACTTGTCAAAAGGCCATCCAATATTCTGTCAAGAAGTTAAACAAGCCACAGCAATGAGTCAGCAAGTCAAGAACTCTATATGAAAATTATAAAGCAATGTTCAAATGGCAGACCTTTGATCAAAAACAATATCAGTTTGGAATCTGCATTAGTTTAGGGCAATGGAAAAACTACAAGCAATGCAAAATTAGCTTACTGTCCCTCCCTCAAACACCCCATTCTCCAACAAGCAATAAGGGTTTAAAAAATGATAAACATGCAGCAGATCCATTTATTGGCGTCTCTGTTCCTGACATCAGTTACCAAGGAAACAGTAGCGAAGAGAGTGTAGGCGGTTCACAGCCTGATTCAGAATGTCTTCCAACTTACTACAACAGATTCTAAAGGCAGTGTGACTTCATTGGATGACAAAAAAATGGTAATAATACATTTAAAAAATAATAATAATAATGGAAAATAAGATACAGAATTTTTTTTCAATACGAAACAAACATTTTATATATATATATATTCATTCTAATCTTACCTGTCTTCAGAGAATGTATCTTTTCAAGTGTGTTTTGTTCTACTGCACTAGCAGATTTTGTCACCTATTTTGAATATAAAGTATTATATATGTGTGTGTGTGTGTGTGTATTATACACTTACAATCTATGAAAACACTTTAATATCTTTCTTAGAATTGTTTTAAGTAAATTCAACTACTTAATATATTTTACTAGTCAACAAACAGCTCTAATTAAAACTCATTTACTTCTAACTCAAGTAGTAATGTATATTAAGTTATGTATATCATTTCCAACTTGAAGACACCAAAATGCTGATGGAAGATTAGTGGTATAGAAGAAAATCACGAGTAGTCAATAAATATTACAAAACAGGGCAAATTACTGCACTGCTTGAAAAACTGAAATATAATTATATGGAGAAAAAAAGCCAACACTGACTAATAAAAAAAGACAGACCGTTGTGAAAAAGTGAGCAGAATGTGCACCATATTGAAGTCTTTTTGGCACGTGCAATTCCCTTCTCTCCTGGAAAGGCCCGGCAATTTGGTTAACATCAGCTGTGTCCAAGCTAAGCCATATGGTGTCTATTGCAAGGCTTCATCCAAAATTTCAACAGATTTGGGCCCAGCTCACTGATTCCCCCTTACACAGAAGGAAGAACATCTTTAAAAAGAGAGAGTAGAGCAGCACATCCCCAAAGAGCTCAGAAAGCAGGAAGTGAGCTTTCTGTTACTGAAGGGTCATTCATGAAGAGATGACAGACATCTGGACGTGGCTGCCGATGTGATCTGGGTGCATTATTGTTCTGAAGTGTGAGGAAGTGGCTATGATTATGACAATCATCTGTAAATGAAGCCATAAGTCTGCTAATGAGGTGGTGGCTCTTTTCTCGGCCTGCTAGCTCGGTATAGTTGTGGGAAATGTTCTTTTGTGTCTCCACCTGACAGATGTGCTGAAAGCTGGCAGAGCAGCAAACCTGCATCAGCGTCCCACTGACTATTTTTATCCTCTCATACCACTTCATGTCTTTATGAGCCAAAAAATAAACTGTTAGTATTTGATTAAAGAGTCGACCCACGTGACACTGCGGTCCTGCTGGAGTTGGAACAACCTGTAGAAATAAATGAAAGCTAAAAAGTATACTTTTATACAAGTAATCCCCCGGAAACCGTAATCCTTGGTGCCCTGGTGATGGGAGACATAGCCGAATATTAATTTTCCCCAGCATGAAAGTAACACAAATATAGCATGTCTCAATACAGGCAATGGCATGCAGTTCAGACCTAAAGGGGTATAAATTCCTCACAAGATCATTTCTGAGGAATCATTTCATCATGAGCTTTACAGAAATGCTCAAGTCTCTAATTCAAAGCATGTGTGCGCTAAAACACTCCAGAAAATTAAAAGACAAAAAGCATAGAATCCCGAAACATTCTAAGCCTCAGACTTAGTGGTTCTTTTGCACAAGCAAACAAATGGACACTGACTCATACTAAAAGAATTTAGATGTGAAAACACAGAGAACAGAATGACAAATCCTACTATAGTCTCTAATTTAAGTTCAAAACTGCACTCTTCAGTCATTGCATCAATATAATTGTTAGGATACTATGCAACATCAATTTTTTCGAAATAATTTGTCATTTTAAAGTTGTCTGCACTGGTTATACCTATATATGCTATTAAGATAAAGAGAAATTTGTCTAAAATTCCTCTAAGCACCTTGTAACCATGGGACCTTTATTTTTAAGTGACCTCTAAAACCCTTTGACAAATCTTACTCATGCCACCAGAGTCCTGTGGCCTGTCTGACAGGATGACTAATTTATCTTCTGACAGTATGCAGATGCCCTGATGGCTGTTCATATACTGACTATGAGAAACCTGCCTCTCATTCCTTTCTTCTGCTTTCCTTCTCAGCAGCATTGTATCAGGCTTGCATCACGAGATGACATCAGACACCAAGCATGCTTTCAGTTCCATTGACTGCAATAGCTAAATATGGCTGTGGGTCGGCACGCTGCGGCCGGGCGGGCGGGCCAATTCTATTACACGCACTCAATGACATTCTTTCGGAGAATATGAGCCCTTTTCTTTCTGGCTGATCTTCATCAGACAGGGGAAAATATCCTTAAAAGGAACATTTCCCCTATATATGTACACTACAACACCTGACTGATGAACACAAGATTTTAGAATGTATGAATGGCTTTTTCAACTTCCTTAAAGGGATAGTTCACCCAAAAATAATTACCACTAACCTAAACTTCATGTTTCTTTTGAGTGAATTAAAAACAATATACAACCAGTGGTGTCTGATTCCTAAATGTAATGACTTTTATGAGTTGGATCTTTAATGATTAGTTCAAAAATACACTTTATTTTACAGTCCTGTTTTGCATGTACATACTATATACTTGTTATAGTAATTACAATAACTGGGAAATAACTATACTAACCCTGAAACTACCCCTAAACCTAACCCATGTAGTTACTTTATATTATCCAGCACTTTCTTAGGTAAGTACACTGTAAACACTGGTAAGTGATCATACTGTAAAATAAAGGTGTAACCAAAATAATTAAGAGTTTTTATTATATACAAGCAAAATGGACAATTATATATATCCAATTGAAACTAAACTGAATAGAGTTGTGCATTAGCTGCATAGATATTAATTTAATTGAGGTGGATAAAGTGTTATTGTTAACAAAATTTTCTTGATTAATTGAAATTAGGTTGAAAAGTGTTCCTGTGGCTCAGTGGTAGAGCATTGCGTTAGCACCGCAAAAAAAGGTTGTGGGTTCAATTCCCAGGGGAAAACATGTTAGGAAAAAAAATAATAATTTTTGGCCTGAATGCACTAAGTTGCTTTGGATAAAAAAATCTGCTAAATGCATAAATGAAAAAAAAAAAAACATATAAAGTCAATTAAATTATAATAAAATGGACAATAGCAAAAAAATGTAAACAAAATTGTTAATAACATTAAAATATAAATTGAATAAGTAGCTAACAAACTATTATAAGTTAATTCAAAATATTGAAAAGATTTTTACAAATAGTACTAAAACTGGGTGGGTCCCATCATTTCTTTTTACAGTACCCAACTCCTTCTACATCCTCAATATTCTGTAACGCAACATTTCTGAAAAATAGCCAGAAGGGAAGGCCAAAGCTATCAAGCTCAACAATACAAAAACTATCTTCCCCACACTATTTTAACAACCCACAAAACACTGCCTTGATATGACATGCACATGATTATAAATCAGTATCGTGTCTGCAGTGTACGTAAGCCGTGCACCCTTTGTAGCATGTCTGTCTGGAGTGAAAAACCAGCCAAATAATGTATGTTATGCAGGACGTGCAGCGTTGTCCAACGCCGTTCTCCCCTGGCTCACAGCACGGAGGGAATACACCAATGGTTAATGTTTAACAGGCAGCAGGGGCTCTGCAGATAAAGCCTGTGAAGATTTGACATTTCTTCTGTAGTAGACAAGTAGGACATGACCACTGCTGAGTCACCATCAAAAGACTGAGATCATATTCAGTATTTTACAGAGCGCACCAGACTCCCTCGGGTTCGTCTCATGGAATGATGCACCACTAATGAAGAAACACTCATGTGGCAGATCTGTAGATATGTCTCTACTCTCCATCAAGGAAAAGGCTAATAACTTTCATTGAGTCATTAAAGGGGGGGTGAAATGCTATTTCATGCATACTGAGTTTTTTTACACTGTTAAAGAGTTGGATTCCCATGCTAAACATGGACAAAGTTTCAAAAATTAAGTTGTACGTTTGAAGGAGTATTTTTGTTCCCAAAATACTCCTTCCGGTTTGTCACAAGTTTCGGAAAGTTTTTTTCGAGTATGGCTCTGTGTGACGTTAGATGGAGCGGAATTTCCTTATATGGGTCCTGAAGGCACTTCTGCCGGAAGAGCGCGCGCTCCCGTATAGCAGAGCAATGAGAGGCTGAGCACAGCCTGATCAGAGCGAGAGCATCGCGAAATGTCACAAAAGAAGTGTGTTTTTGGTTGCCAGGGCAGGACAACCCTGCACAGATTACCAAAAAAAAAAACAGCATTAAGGGACCAGTGGATGGAGTTTATTTTTACAGAGCATCAACGGAGTCATGCAAGTGTTTTTGTTTGTTCCCTGCATTTCGGATTGCACATCGTTTATTTCTTAAGGATAATGCAGTCCCAACAGAAAAGGGTCACGATCGTGTGTTGGAACCGCAGGCGGTGAGTAAAACTGCTTCTAATATCTCTGTGTTGTTAACTTAGCTATCAGCGTGTAAGCACATCAAGTAAACAACATGTGATGTTGTCATCAAACTGCACTTTCCACATGTACAGCTTAAAAAAAAAAAAAAAAAAAAGACGACAAAGTGGAACTTAGTCATTTTCCAAAACCGCTAAGCAAATATATACAGTTTCAGTACATACCACATAGCATACCGCCTTTGCTGATGCTGCTCTTGTTAAATTTCAGCCTCTGGATCTGTGTCACAGCTTCCAAACGCTCTCAACTCAAAAGCCTACTGGCGCTCGTGATTCTTTAGCTACGCCCACACGTCACGCCTCTAGGCGCTCGTGTTTTTCCGGGAAAAATCGGTACAGACTATCTTTCTCTTATAAATATAATAAAAATAAAGACTTTTTGGAGTTATGAAGGATGCAGTACTACTCTATAGGTACTCAAGATTAACAGGATATTGAGTGAAAACGAGCATTTCACCCCCCCTTTAACATAACAAATGTCTCTATTCTTATGGTGAAAGAAATTGGGCAGAAGGATTGTTTTCATACTTTTTCTGCTTCTTTGTAATGATTTTTCTGTTGATGTTATCACAAACACACACATTAATTAAAAATAAATCAAAACAGTATTTTTGAGTTTAAAAACAAATCAAAAAGATTATACTTAGAAATTATATATAATTTAATATAATTTAAATAATACTAGATAAATAATTCTAAGAATTAAATATAATTTTATCTATAATATAGATAATTTTAAGTGCTGTTGTTAAGCATGACATTTAACAAAAATATTACACACATACATATATACATATACACATACACATACACATATATATACATATACATATATACATACACATATACATACACATATACATATACACATATACATATACACATATACATTTACACATACGCATACATATATACACATATATACATATATACATACACATATACATACACATATACATACACCTATATATATACACACATACATACATACACACATACACACATACATACATACATACATATATATATATATATATATATATATGTGTCATGCTTAAACGGCACTTAAACTGACTATATTCACAAAATAGCACCACCTCTTTGAAAGCCAAAAAACAAAGATGCAATAGTTGCATCAATGGTATTGTATTATTAAAGCAAAAAGCAGAAAGACGACTCTGACAAGAAGGCAGTGAGCTTTGAACATTTATATTCCAGTCAAGCAGCCTCAAACTTGACTGTTGCTTCCTTAGGGAACTCGTTGCAGAAAAGCTTTTCATTAATAAGAGCAGGCTGAGTAACAACCTCTGTCCTCGTTTGAAGTCTACAGATATCTTCATAAAAACACGCTCATGAAAAGGCGAATTCAGGCTTCTAAGTGGTGATTTAACTGAACTTAGTCCAGCAGACATTAACATTACATTGCTGCACTATCTGCGTTTAAATTCTGCAATGTGAGAGTTCACCAGGTTCATATTCTTCCATGGGGTGGAAGGTGTTTCGTGGATAAGACTGATTTACGAAGTCATTTTTCCCACTAAAACTAATTTTACACCTAAAGAAATAATTTTGAGTAAATATCACTGTTCTAGGCTTTTTGTTTACTAGCTGATTAAAGCTACTACAACACATCAATCCCTGTTTGCACAGTTTACTGCAGTCAGTGTCTGTAACTTTGGTTTTTACCTTTTCTGCACCTCCAGTTCATCTGGTGATGGGCCATTCTGCACCTGAGGGGTCTGTCTTGGCATCGGGGGGCCTGTGAAAAAAAAAAAAAAAGAGAGAGAAAAATTTAAACCTTGGAAAGCACTAAAGACTTTGAAATCTGATCAATAATGTAAAGTGCAATGGACAAACCCCAAAAGAGTAATACAAGTTGAGGTTTTAGAGTTATCTTTCAGAGTTAACTTTATCTAAACCAAACCTAACTTTATATCATTCTTGTCTGAAGGGCGGGACTTTGTTAGAAATGGAAGCATTTGCATTACTGTAAAAAATATATATACCAAAAATTGAAAATACATTTAAAATAAAAATGAATTATTTATATTGATATAAGTAAATATTATAAACTAAAAGAAAAGAAAAATATAAAATGGAAGGAAGGCTGACAGATGACCTCATGCTGGAAATATATCATGCAGATTGAAAAGAAAGCCTTGATATTGTCTAATTTTACAGCACAGTTTGGGTATAGAGGCTTTGCTGATTTTGCCAGGCTGGATATGAGAGCAAAGGAAGGTAGAGGTCTGAATGAAATCTTAGCATGAACACAGGACAAGTCTCTGCCGTGACATGCTTTACTAATCAATCAATGCAGCATTGTGCAGGTGAGAGAGGTCTGTTTACAGAGTCTGGAGGTAAGGCCCTCTCTGTAGCGCATTACCAGACTACATGTGCCATTTCCGGTTTATTTGCTTCACACAGCAGGGCATTGCAAAAACAAGAGTAACTTTTGTCTACACATCAAAAGGTCTGGTCCACACTGCAGATTTGAGATCATCTGCCTGACAAAGGACCCATAGTTAATGTTTCCAATGGATTTTTCTGAATGGATTATGCCACAATAATAAAATCTAAGCAAGCTAAAATAGCAAAACATAACCTTTCACAAAGCACAACACAAAATCTAAAACAAAACTAAAAATTATATTTGAAAAATATATTACATTTAACATATAAAAGGTAAAACTAAATAAAACACAAAATGTAACAAAACATAAAACAACATCTGTCTTGGGATAATACTAAAGTAACATTGTTTTTACATCAACATGAATGTTGGGAGCAAAGTAGATCATGGCATGCAAAGCGCACCAAGTAGCAAAGCTAAACTCAGCCTTAACCAGAGACAAATGGCTTGCAGAACACATTAATTGGATTCTCACAGAATTCTCCCTGCAGCACAAGACTCCATGCAAAAATATGACATTAGAGCTCAGCCATCTGGACAAGCCAAGCAGTAATCAACTCATGTGTCAAATCTAATCTAACATTACAATTCTGTGCCCAACTTTAAGAAAGGCAACCATTCGGAATGGTCCATGTTTGTGTAACCCACCCTACAAATTCCCTTCTCAAATGTTCCTTGTCTTTAACACAGAACATACACCTACGCTAGCCTTAATGTGCATGTAAAAGGCCCCGTTATATAAGCAAGCACCCTCAGTTTCTCTTCCTGCCTCGAAACCGAAACAAACATTACTCATAAAATGTGATGAGCTAATCACAAATTATCAAAGCTGTTTAGATGATATCTAATGAGTCAGCGGATATAGCCTCTTCAGAGAGCAAGGTCAAGTTGTGCAAATATTAACTTGATTTGTTATTATGGCAACATTATGAAGATTTTTGAGTGCAATTTGAAACTGACACAAAGGCAAGTATACTTGCCCCTTTCATCCCGGCCAATCAGAACAGCCCTTTAAAAGGCACTCAGTGTCAGCTTTAATATGGACAGATCCTCCTTCAAACCAGTTTGGTAATGTACTGCCATTAGATCAGACACAGATAGCAGAACCTACAACTGATTTCTTATTCCAGAAAAAAAAATAAATAATAATAATAATAAATCATAATATAATAACGTATAAAAAATAAAATACAAATAATAAAAGTCATTAGAAACACAGTTTAGTGTTAAGTTTAATATGTATTCCTGATTAATAATAATAATAATAATAATTAAACATTATTAGATGCATAATTTGTTTCTTAGTGCACTTGCACCACCTTAGCTAGATTAATTTACACAAAAATGAATAATACTGCTTATATATTAATTAGAAAATGTAAAATTACATTACATTAATTTACATTACATAAAATAAAATCCGATAGTGAAACTAGAGATCACACTCAACTATCAGCTCAGTTTAAGAGCAAACAGAAAGATAAAGAGTCAGAATAGCACCTACATGAGAGGAGGAGAGAACCACCGAGTCTCTTCTGACAGCAGATGTACTGCAGAAGTCCATCCTGGTCTTTAGGTGCACTTGTAACAAGTGCGTTAGAGCCGTTCGCGTTAGCTCCCAAACTGCTATCAGCGACTCCGTGAGATCTCAGAGAAAGCAGCATGTTGTTGTGGCTACTCTCAAGCAAACACTGCTGTGGTAAGACAAGACCAGACCAATAGGCTGGCAGTTAGACGTTAGACGCTCTCTCACAACGTTCACCGAGCAGGATGTGGTCCACTTATTGCACTTTCCGGACCTGATCAATTATTCATATGCCTGGATGGGCGAAGGGTAAAGCGGTCAATGTTACAATCGCATCACAACTATTACGGGCAGGTGGGTGGAGAAAAACATGGATGTTTTCACGGGTTTAACCCTTTCGGGACAGAGACAGCGAGATACAGCTGAGACTCTGAAATCTGGCGAGCTACTATGAAGGGTGAATTGTAGAGATCCGCTTCAGAAAAATTGGTACAAATATATTTTCTTCAGGGAGGATCAAGGAAGTCTCACTAAGCACTGATATGGAGAAACAAAGCTCGTCTTGGCCACAGGACCAAGTAATGGGCTTGAAATCAAGTTATCGGATGATGTCACCAACAACTAATAGCCATGAATACACCGGACAGCTTTCATTTCACAGAGCTGAATCATCTTTCACTCCATCAAAATTCACACCATGTGAAATACAAAAAAAGCATGAGTTCAAGGGAAGAAAAATAAATTCTGCTTCCTTCTGAAACGTTGTCAGTGTTGGACAGTTTACCTACTATATGTACATACAACACAAATATATTATACTATATGAGACAATATATACTACTACATAAAATAATATTTAATCTCTTTTTCTAACAAAATATTTGAAATGGTACTGCCAAGAAATGTTTGGTTGTTATTGTGTAGTAGTTTCAAACCTTTCCATACAAAAAAAGTATATAAATATATGTATATAAACACACACTTCTGTGGAACAACAAAAGCTAATATTTTTAAGACTTTGGTCCATACAATGAAAGTCAATGAGTGTAAAACTGGCTTGACGTTTAGGATAAAAAAATATATATATAATATTGTAATAATAAAAATATCTTCTGAAATAAAGTCACACAGATTTGGAATGAGACGAGGCTGAGTAAATTATAACCAAATTTTCACATTTGTGTTGATCATTTAAACAATACAAATAGCCACATAAAACAGCCACATTAATCCATTAAATGGCCTAACCAGGTGCAACACTGTAAGTAACCGAAACACAAAGCAGGCGATCAACAAATGTCCAGTCATAGTTGATCTGGACAAAATCTAACTTGTTAGCAAAACTGGAGCAACATGTAAGTGATTGTTCAAATTCCTAGATCTACATTTGAGCAATAGTAACTGGGATGCTTTCCCATAGCAAGCACCATTAATTATGCCCCAAAGCCTTCAAAATCAGTCCAAGATTGAGACACCACCTGGTCATGAAAAAACGTTTTTCCCCTTGATGTTTTATAACAACATTTGGGAAAAGGAAACATCAGCTAACACACTGCCTCATCACCTTGTAAATACAACACACAAATCCCCTTATCACTCATGTGTGTCCCACAACACAGACAGACACAAGCCTTCCAATTAATTCCACAGTTGTGGTTCCGCAAATGGGAAAATTACAGTCAAGTACTGCATAATTTGAAGATGAGGAAGCAAATGATTAGTTCTCTAGCTTTACACAGATTCTGATTGGATTGTGAGCAAGTCTGTGAACCGGTTAAATGGGACGTTATTAAAGCATGCATATATGAGTCAAAAGAAATGCTGTGTGTCACTGCATACAGAATCAGGATTTCTGGCCCAGAGGTAGAAAGTTGAAGGAGTCAAGAGAAATATTGGTCTGTGTTCACGGACATCCAAAGATTACGATATAATGAAAATCTATAGCATCATAGTTTTGATGAGTTTCATTACTTAGGGCTCCAAGTCAGAGACAGAAAGTCTGGCAAGAAATGGGACTGGGACATAAAAATAGTAGAAGTTACTGTGTTCTACGTATTACAACTTTCTCAAAATAGTTTGTCCATCTAGTTACACAATCCGTTGTGTCCATACAGATTTGATAACCTCCAAAGTAAAAATAAATAAAAATGTAAAATAAATAAATAACACATAAATGTATTTATAATAAATAATATAGAAAATAATTTATAAATATTGCTAAATATGAAATAAAAAAATAAATCAACTAGTAATTCTACTGGCCCTAGATCAGCTGCCTCGTGTACAAGGTGTTGATGTTTTCTGTGTTCTGCATTACCCCAGAGATCCTAAATAGCATCACCTGATCCCACTTCAGCTCTGGGGCGGCTAAACGACTGCAGTGGCAGGAATGAGAAGCATAACCATTGGAGGGAGGCTTTTTGATGCAATGTTGCCTAATAAAAGAAGTTCTGCTTGGAAACAGTCCTGCCATCTGTACTCCAAATGAAAGAAAATCTGACCACTGAACAGGTGCAGAGTGTAAACAATCATTTTTAGCACTTCTGAAATAAGCTGGCAAGACTGTTTTTAGCTAAAGACATCCTGTCGAACCATAAAATGCAGCTTTTGTTGAAATAACGGACGTCTTTAGAGACTATTAGCAAAATAGATTCATTACATTGTGTAGACCATCGCAAGCATGTCACTTACACTTCTGACAGAAAGCTGAAATGACATTGGGAAATGGTATTATCTTGGAAAGACAACTCAAATCGAGTAAAAAACAAACTACAGGATAAACTAGATTGAGAATGGCTGCAAAAGTAGTGGACAGACTGACTCAGCACACAGAGCTAAAACATGCACACATTTCATAGAAGGAAAAGAGCAGCTCTTGTTTCAGACATTTAATGACTTCTCGTGATAAACTTGGCAAGGAATGTGAAGTGGTTAATTGGAATGATTAGACAAAATCTGTCAGCCGTCACAATTAACATACCTTGACCAGTATTTTGGCTTGATGTTCATCAGATTCAAATCCATAATTGAGTTTGTTATACTTGGTTGGAGGGAACTTACAAAGTGACGTGTTTGAAGGTGAAGTTTTTCTGCGGTACTAGTGGCAACAAAAGAAACTGTAAAAATAATGACCGTGTTTCAGTAGGTTTCCGGACAAAATCAGGTCAGCCAAATAGATAATCCAAAAGAGCACATGCGCTACTAAACTGAAAAACTGGAATAAACAGATTATTGTCCCAATACTGATCAAATCTACACACTGAATAACATGTGTTAAGTATTTTCTTCCTGTAACAGGCAGCCAAGACAGAAGCTACACACGATTACATCAAACAGATACGGTTTACTATAACCAAAATGCCAATAATAACCAGATAAAAAAAAAGCAACAACAACAAACAAATGTAACTATTAACAAGCCTAAAATGGACTGGGACTCTTATTTTGAAGTGTTTATGCTTTACTACTGCCAGCTGTGCGTTCAAAAAGATGAGAACGATATGTAATGTACTCTTACAACCATCTAAAACATATTACAATACAAACACCACAAGGCAAACATTGTCATAATTCATCAACATTAGATCATAAGCAATCTATTGCACAGTATTCACTGAATACAAACTGCTCTGAAATCGCAAGCCTGTAGAAGCCTTTTATTATTATTATTATTATTATCCCCTCATGCTCCTAAACACATTTTACAGTTCGCACACATTTTAAGTTTTAAATAGGAGTGAAATGCTCACACTGTCAAGCCCTTTAATCCCGCCCCCAAACTAATTATATTGGCTGAGCCACTGCTGTTTTGACTTGCTGCTTGGGATGTAAAAGCTTTTTCTTTGTTTTTTTTTTTTTTTTTTTTTTTTTTACTTGTTTGGGTCGTAAATTTAGTTTTATCTATGGTGCATTTCAAAACAAGCACAATGCATATTGGAAAAAAAGGCTATTAAAGCCTATTAACTATACAAACCATCTTCATAGCAAACAAAAATCTTATTACATGCTTTCATTTCATTGCTGCTCAGACAGATGATGTTTTTTTAGGACAGAATCTGACAACCAGGCACGGGCATATCAACTACTGATCCAGATTTTTTTTTTTTTTTTTTTTTTACAAAGGTCAGATTTTTAAAGCTCATTACAGTTTCTTTGAACCAGAAAGAGACAATTTAGTCCTGGAAATAGAGATGTAATATCCCAGAGTACCTAACTGCCCCTGCTAGGTGTCTCATGGTTATAAGCCCCATCCCTCCCCATCAAACTCACTCCTCAAGATGATCTCAGTGCGGCTGATCTTCTGCGGGAAGCGGTACACTCTGGGGGCTGGCATGATGGACAGGTGCCTGCAGGTCTGCCTTTCTGCTCTGACGCTCTGAACACGGACCAAGTCCCTCTGGGAGAGCTGGGGCAGAGATACTGAGTTCTACCGTTGTAAACCAGAGTCAGATTCCCATTCACAAAAAAGAAAAAATGGAGAATGAAACTGTATAACTAAGAACAGAACCCAAAAAAAGAAGCTAATTCCAAAGCAAAAATGCCAATCTGAGTCCTGGAAGACCCCAAGAAGTGACAAGCCAAGCCTCTGCAACTATTTAGAAAGCTGGAGAGGAGAAACCTTCTGCAACGAGGACTATAAAGAGTCTGGGGCAAGAGAATGATCTCATCGATAAAAAGTGTTCTGGGCTGCCAACGTCATCACTCCCACCTTGGCTGTTGGAGCAATTTTGGTGGTCATGTGGTGTCACTAGTCAGAAAACAAACACATACCAGACACAAGTTCAAGCCCACCGCTTTCAAGCCATATTTAGGCTCTGTGACCAGAAAAACAAACTCTTTTTGGCTCAGGAATGTTCTGTCTTTCTATTTCCTCTCAGAAGGACCATGTCTCAAAAGATAAATACCTGTCCTGACAACCTGTGAAGTCTCAAAGCAGGGTGTCCTTCATTTAGACCTCTAGACACAGACATAGCAGGTTGCTGGGGGTCTTCGGTAGGACGGGGTGAAAAGCCTGCTTTGTTCTGACATGGATGAGCTCATGCAATCCCCCATATGTCACGATTGTCAACAAGTCATCACGAGACATATTTATACACTGAAGGGTGGCACAGAAACCTTAACTCATGACCTTCTTACATGTTGCAGGCTACTGGTCCAGGCAGGATGCTACACGGAAGCTAGTGACAGATACCTAAAATTAGTGCTCTATGATCAGTCGTGTTAGTTATAACAGTTGCCAAGTAAAGTTTCTGAGAAAGAATATTTTTTAAGCATATACCAGGTGTGTGTTTCTATTTTTCTTACTAGACTGTTAGTCCATCCTTCAATCTCAGAAAGTGATGACATAAAGGTCAGGACACATGAGCCATGTGGTGGCTAAGGTATCTGGACTTTTAAAGATCTGATTTTTTTTTCTTCTCCATTTTAGGCAAAAGGATGTGGAAGACCAGGTATCAATTTGAAAAAACATCTTACTTGCATCCTTTATCTTATATTTAGTATTATACAGTGTGTTTACATACATAAGTTAAATTGAAGACTTGAGATTTTTTTAATACCACCTATGTGAAATCATACAAAATATCCCCACAAAAGCACAGCATCACAGAGATTTTTGGTGGTGTAAATGAATTATTCTGAAGCAAAATTTTCATCAGCGTTCTATCAGCTTTTACATACTTAAATCAGCATTTTCAATATTTACCCCAGGATGTTATTTACCTTTAGAAAGGCCTTCATGTAAAATTCTTACAATTGTTAATTAATCTGTTGACGCACCAACTACAGCGGGGAAAAAAAACTTCAGTCTGTCCAATGTTTGTAAATTCAATGATTGAATTTAAGACATTTTAAGACTTAAGGACCCGGGGTCATCCTGTTATTACTTATATTAAATAATCTTGTCTAAACAACCTTAAACCTGATAAATTCACATGGAAGCAAAGCTATGAAACAAAATTGAACAGAAACTGGTCTTGAATAAGTATTTTGTTGTGACATTGTTCTTAAAGATTAACTTAAAATGCAGGTAATTATGTTAAATATAATCTTAAGGGTGCATTCACACCTGTCATGTTTGGTTCAATTAAAACGAACCCTTGTGCGATTGCTCTCTTAATCTGCGTTTCCACCGCAGGAACTTTACCCAGGAACTAGGGACTTTGGGCTGGTACTCTGTGTGTTTCCACCACAGGAACCAGGAACTAAAAGTTCTGGGTAAAAAAATGCCCCTCAGAAAGTCCCTGCTGGCGAGGTGGTATTTTTCCAAGTTCCGGAACTTTCGGGGGCGGGACCTGGGCGCTAAACATGCTGATTGGTTGAGTTCACGCAGCATTGTGATTTCAGCCACCATTTATTTGAATCATTTTCAAAATATTGCTGTTATTCTGTCATGAAATGTAGTTTTAAAAGTATTTCAGGCAAGAATGTAGTTGGTTAAAACTCAAATCTGTGGTTCATTTATAAAGACAACGCCTATTTAAAAATGTGTTTCGCCGATTTCGGAGACGGTGAGCTCCACGCGATCAGCGGGAGCTCAGTGATCATCTATCCACCGAGAGCAGTCTCACCTCAGATAGACCTTCTGATATGTGCCGCTGGTTCTGATGTCGCTTTAGACGTTAAACATAGAATATAATTTGTTTTGGGTAAATCTAACAGGTAATCGGGAGTTCCTGGGGAAAAAAATTTGAACGCTAAGCGAACCAAGACCAAATTTATAATTTTCCTTTTTGGTCCGGGCCAAATAAACCAACCAAATCGAACTACAAGTGTGAACACACCCTTAAGAAAATCTCAAAATGAATATCCATTTGTATGATATGCTATTAATAATATGCTTTCCATCATGTTGTAATGCACACATTCACTTTAAGCATTTAAAACCAATACATTTAAGCCTAGTTTTTTTTTTTTTTTTTTTTAGAAAAACAAGATGAACGGTCCTAACATGAACATAATTAACAACCAAAGTATTAACATCTGTCCATCTCAACTGAGAAAGAAGATTTCAATAACAGTCTACACTGCCAGGGTAATTATTTCGGTACAAGACAAGGTCTTTTTCCCCACTGAGATTTCACGGCGTGAAAAATCACACGGCTTCAGCTAAGCCAGGGTATTGAAGGAGCTTAACCAACAGCAACTAAATCACCCAACTGCTGCCATCCCATCAGCACTACAACAAACTTCAGATCCTGGTCCTCAACCACAAACACATGGCTGTCGGTGCCAGTAAGCAATCACGCTTTTGTTCACACATTCCTAGCGGTCACGTCAATGTGGGAGATAAACTAAATAAAAGTGAAGAAAGCATAAAGTTTACAGTAGTTAAACTCCAATTAACCGTGGGAAAGATAAAATGTCACATTTCTCATATAAGCTCCACAGGCAGATTGTCTGGTTTGGACGGTTTGATTTTTCAGTGACAAACTTGTTCATGCATTACCTCACCAATACATCAATCAGCACATCCATCACACCTCCTTGTATATATAGTCAATGTTGCCAAGAGCTCAAGGGCTGTCTGCCTTGCAACAGAGATCCTCAGTCATGCTGGCAACAGCATTTATATAAAAACTCACCAAATCTCACACTGTCCATGGCTCCAGCATCAGGGTAACATCACCCTGGCATGTGACGGTTGCAAATTACACCCAACTTAAATTAGCAGACATATTCTAGGGGTTTGTAAAAAAAGGACTTTTGGTTCCCCTGGACTAGGGCTGGGTACCGAATTTCGATGCCTTTATGGTATCGAACGAAAAACTTTGATACTATGAGTATCAAAAAAAATTTTATCTTTCGGGGCCAAATTTTGGTTCCAATTTTTTTTTTTGCCAAGCGGCTGTGTCTGTGTGAGCTTATAGCATACGTGCATGTAAGGACCTACATTCGCTGTGATTGGCCGTCCACCACCACGTGACATGACAGGGAGGATTTATGAAGATACTCGCAGTCACACAACACAAGTGTAGTTGTTTTTTCTCAAAACGTTTCCGTTTTACAATGCCAAAGAAGTCTAAATTGTGGCTACACTTTATAAAAGTGGATGCCGAGTCAGCAAAGTGCAACATATGCGATAAGAGTATTGCAACCAAAGCCCGCAATACCACCAATTTAATGAAGCATTTGTTTGGATGAGTGTTTTGCCTTCCCTCTCTGTTTAGTTTGGTCTACTCCATCGCCTATCTTGAAACAGGCCCCCTTTCAAGTCGTCTAAAAAACAGAGAAAGAGACGGATTTATCCGGTACAGCGAATTTCTCTAAGCAGCAGGCCACTCCCCAAAATTACTGTCTCCATGCCAGGTACCTACAGGCACCTACAAGCTGCTTTTTTGAAAATGACTTTTTCAACTGTAGCATTTTGTCTCACACAGCATTTCACACTTTTAACCCTAGAAAACATAATAACAAGACACGCTGTCCTATATTGACACTTTGCTCACATGTATCATTGAAAAAACAGGTTCAATTTTAGTGATCTACTCATTTAAATCATGAATGAAGCCATTCAAATTAATTCATTAATTAATTGAAAAAAGTGTGTGTGTGTGTGTGTGTGTGTGTGTGTGTGTGTGTGTCTAATAAATATGTATGCCATTTCTTATATTTAATACTAATTAAATGCATAAAAATGTATAATGCTGAAACAATATTTATTTTTATTTCAAATAAATGCTGTTCTTTTGAACTTTATATTAATCCTGACAAAATTATCATGGTTTCCACACACACACAAAAAATTGCTTAAATTCAGCTAAAATTAAGATTAAAATATTAAAGATACAAGTTTTTAAAAAAATGTAATAATATATATATATTTCAATTTGACAGTAAAGAAATACAGAAAATTACAGAAATACATATCTTACATAAATGTAGTTAGTTACACTACAAGCTTATACATATATAAATCTCTTTTTTTGTTTTTTAGTGCAGTTTGACTGTCATTGAACTACCTTAAATTATGAACAGATAGTGTCCCCAATGCTGGCTTAAATAACTTAATGTCTCTAATAAGAGAGAACGTGGATGAAAGAAGTGAGAAGAAAGCTGCGGGGCACATGAGAAGAGGGAGAAACTAAAATCCCAAAGGCAAAACTCCTCTCCCCAAGGCATCAGGAGATTCTTCTGTCTGTGGGGTCTGAGAGTGAGACTAAAATGACAATCTCACAGTAAACAGCATTTCACATCATTCATTCAATGCTTTTTGGATGGCAACAGTCAGAAGACTTGGACTGCAAAGCTATCCACACATCAGCAAAGTATGCATAATTAACATGGCTTTGCATAATTAACTGCCGTGCTATCAGGTAATTAATAGACAGTAATAAGGCCACAGAGTCTGAAGCCTCCTGTGGAGATAACAGGAGCCCAGAGCAGTGACTAGATACCTTTCCATAGTTAGATTAGTGAGACAAAGAACTGAAGGTCATGGAAAACGGCAACAGTCACAATGTCTGCATTGCTTGAATAAATATTATTTCACAAAATGCCTTCTCTTCCTTCTCAGATACAAAAAGACGAAAAAAAAAGAATTTATTAACTGAAATAAAGCTGAAATAGAATTTAAAAAAAAAGTCAAAAACCAAAATGTGACATTCATATTTATTCTATACATCACTGAAACACTATTTTCCTATAAAGAAAGCCTAACTGAATAGATTCCAACTTGTTGCAATGGATACAAACAATCCTTTGAGGCTTCCTTGCCTCACACACACAGTGTGGGGTTAACAGAATGACCTTACTATTGTGATACACTGTAGAAGAGAGAACAGATCAATATGCAAAAGTTCAGCACTCTGTGATCAGCCATATCTCAAAGAGACAAGCAGAGTCCGGTCCACAAAACAAAGTATCATCTGTTTCTAATAGAGAAAACAAGCTCAGCAATGAACTGCCCCTGACACGCTGAGAACACTGAGCTCAGTGTGGGGAATGACCCCCCGCTGTGAAAGTGCAAGAGTCTCAGACAGGAAAAAAGGCCGAAAGCGACGTGTCAGCGCACACAAGCACACGCAACCACTGCAGACAAATGGATTTCATGCAGACTGTTATACACAAGCCGAGGCACCTCCTCCTAAACCCAATCAGAGGTAACCCAGACTCTCACTCTCATAAACAACATGAATAACAAAAACAAAACCCCTGTGAGCAGGCCCCGTTTGCTAAAGTACAATTCGTTGAGCACAACAGGCTGAGTCTGGCTCCAAGTGTGACCTCACTAACTGGGCAGAGAACAGAACTCAGTCAGGTTCTGCAGAGCTCACCAGTGAAGTACCATTTACTAATTAGACGGTTTTTAATACATTTAAATCATGTCTGACACAGAATAAAAACACAAAGTGTAGTTTATGCAATGTGCAGCTTCAACGATCTTACAGTAAAGCAATAAGCCAAGTGCATTGCAGTATTTTTACCAGGACTTATGGGCTGTTGTTACTGCGGTGCAAAATCACTGATGCACATCCTGGAACTTTTCAAGTGGTGGGAATAGTAATATGATAGCTAATATGATCATTAATAACAGTAATATGACACCAAAATACTACTACTACAATAATTATTATAATAATTATTTTATTTACTTTAATACATTATTTATTTGACGAAAAAAATTAACCATTAAAATATTGACAATAAAAATAATAATAATGTTGCAGTTTTATTTATTTTTTTAATTAATTATTTATCTGAACATCATTCAACCAAGATTCATTATTATAAAAACAACAACAATAATAATAATAATAATTATGAATATTATTATTATTGATTGTTATATAACAAAAACTTCCTAAAAGAGTTCCAAAATGATTCTTCGTATGATTCTTCAGAAGTATCCTGACTATCACTATTGGAGTGCCATGTGAAAGTGCTGAAACACAGAACCCAGTTCACACAATTCACACGTCATTAAGCTCTGCACGCTGGTGTGAAAACAGCATTCCCACCTGCATCCTGAGAGTTCAGCACCTCCAGGGCGTGCATCATGGCACTGGCAAATACATTGGCATCCTCTTTGCTGCCAAAGTTAAGGCCGTACACCTGCCTTGCATCTCGCCACTGGTGAAACGTTAGTGTGGCCTGGTTGTATTTCAGCCCCTTGGGAATGGCACAGTTTATTACCACCTGTTAACAGATAAGAACAGCATATTAATATTCAAATCAATACCTGAAAATCATATATTTTACAAAAGGCTGTAAAGCACTACATATCCCCATTCAAGACAAAACGGAGTAGTCCATAAAACTCTACAACGGTCTCGGGGGAACAATGTGACATTGCATATACAAATTTCTGCAGCTTCCATGTGAAGCATTAAAAAAAGCCTCATCTGTGCTGAACAAAATAAAACCCATGTTTAGTATCGGCAACATATTCCACTTTTTGCAAAAAACATATGCACAGCCAAGTTTTTCCTCATGAGACCTATCCGATAAAACTCAAGGCTTCAAAAGTTTAAAGTAAAAAAATTCTCACTAAACCACCTCTCCACACAAAGGAGAAACATCTGCATTACTAAAAGATGACAGATAATGCTGCATTTCAGAGACAAAGACTTGCTCCCTTAAAGATTCACAAGGACGAACTAGAAACTGAAAATGCTACTAGCAGCACCTCTATTCTTGTAGATAAAGTAAATGCATTTCTTCAGAACTTGCACAAAGTTTTCTAAAGCCATCCCGGCACCAGACAGGTGTCACAGCAATCATACTACTCTGTAAATGTGGTAATCTCCTATGAAAACACTTGACTGGCTCCCTAAACTCTCCAAATATCATGTCCTCAACAAGGTGACTCTTTCTCTATAGCTTCTGTGTAAACTGGCTGTTTTCCCAGTCATTTCATTTTCTCATCCATTGACATCAATGTAATTACCATGAGAAGTGCAACTAATTAGCAAGCTTTATAAAAGGAGATCTGAACTGTCAGCCATCCTGTCACAACTTACAAGTGGAGAAACCTTCTCAGTTTTCTCAACACATTAATGAGATTCAGCAGCAAGAATTAAGACTGGGGCATGGCCCTGTATAAGAACTTTTCTCGACTAGTTTCCAGTGTTTTAGCCGTACAGGCCTTAAGTGGTGGCAACTTCTGCTAAATACAGTAAAAATTTTAAATCACCTATACTGTACATATATGTTAGGCGCAATTTTTTCTTCATATTAATTTGAATATATACAGGAAACATATATATTTTTTCCTCCACTCCAACCACTTACACAGAATATATCACAAGCAGTCATTACTGGAACAGCTTTTTATAGAGTGTTGTTCTTGTAAATGTGTGTCTATTAATTTACAATTACTGGCTCCCTTGCAAGAATAGATCTAAAGACATTATTCAGTTATATATAGATGACAAGGCTATCCTGGCAGGTCAAACGTAAAAGGTGTGTTGACATTTTCTGTGCAGCTCTAATTCTTTTCTCATTTCCGATATTAAACCGCCGTGAATGGCTCGTCAACAAATGCCAGTAAGTTTCCTGAAGTAATCTGATATGCCCCATCTTCAGATATCACAGTGATGACTGTGCCGGTTGTGAATTATTAACATAACCATGACTAAAAAGGCCTAGGTGCTTTAGAAGCAGAAATAGGCTTTCCACAAAACACAGAAAACCATAAAATCACAATGAGTCACGTACAGTGTCACCACCCCCTCAGAATTCTGCCATTTGTGCAGCAGGACGCAACAACCACGGTCAGTGCTGAATAAAGGTTACCTTTAAGTGCACATTACCATGCACTTCACTAAAAGTGTAGAAAAATGTCCTCACCTAAACAATGGAAGACGGAACGGTTTCTTTAACGGTTCATTTCTTCACAGGAAATGAACAGATAAAAAAAGAAGCAGGCCACACGCTAATTAAATACATGTGCAATATACAGCCTGAAGTGAATTACGTGACGTGGAACATTCTAAATTTAGCACACAAAAGTGAGTTTCTATGCCTCTGAACAGAAAATCAAAAACTCTTTTCAAATAGGTTTCCCCGTCAAATCACTTCTTAAATACAAATGACATGCATGTCCTAAAGTTTTTTGGTGGGATAGAAATATTAAAAAACACCTTTTAATGATCCTAGAAACAGCATTTACACTCTTAAAATTAAATGAAACGGATACAAGTGCAACACTCTTAATTTTAAAAAGGTGTTTCAACACAGTGTCAATTCAGCTGAACACTGAACATTCGACTCCAGCACAGCCTTGACTGAGTAACCTTCACAGAGAGATTGATTGGCTGCCTATTAACATGGATACAATGGACTTGGTTATATCAGGATACAGCATACAAATAAGTCCTTGATGATGATCAGGAAATATAACACAGACTTCGCAAGGATGGAACAGCAGCAACTGTACAAAGCTTGAAAATGAAAGCATAATCAAAAGCACAAAACATATTGAAAAAATGGTTTCATAAGCATGCACTGTTACTCGTTTCAGTGCAAAGAGGTTGATGCACAAAACTTTGACACATTATAGGGGGAAAAAATTTAAAAAAGGATGTCCACTTTAAAGAATATATATACAAGTTAAGCTGTATTGACAGCATCAGTGGCATGGTAAAAAAACATGGCAAAGAAACGCATGATCAGTCAAAGTCTATATTTGCTATGTACGCAAAAAACTAACTAAAAAAAACATCAGAAATCGGTCACATAAATACACCTGTCACAGAAAAGTTATTCTATTAATTTCCACCAGACTTCATATTCATGTATCTATTCATAATATAATTACTTGCCAAATGGTTGGCATAAACAAAATCGTCAAGAAGCCTTCAACATTAAAAGGAGGCTCCTGTTTTACAGTTTAGGGGCAGTTAATTAAGTCTCTCCCACCACATATGGGAGTTCACAAAAATACACCAAAAAAATGAGGAAAGGTTGCTGAAGCTGCGCATAGCTCTCACGTGTGTGCATGCACATTTGGCAGAATCTCTAAAGTAGATGTTTCATTTAAGATAATGTTAATAGGATTCAAATGGGACCAGGGTAACAATTATAATCTCCGCAAATGTCTTGAACATTGACAGTAGTCAGTAGTTTCTTTATCATTCCACATTTAGATTCACAAAAGAAAGAAATTCATAATGGTTTAGACCATTGTCATGCTGAGTATATGATGACAATTTTTTGTGTGTGAACCATTTCTTGAAACCCCACAATGCATTAGCATTTCTCATGAGATGTTATTCTCTTTAAAGCACGCTGTGCTGATCTGTGAGCCTCTCAAACCTCCCATGTTCTGTGTCATGGGTCATCAAAGCACTCTCTGCAGGAGAAGCCGACGAGGCCAAGCAGACTGCCTTCAGTTAAACCCACTGGGTGTGGACTGCCTTTACAACACTCATATCAGACTAGATTCTAAAAGACGTTATCACAACAGCCCATATCTGTGACAATATTCACTATAATATTACATACCTTACTGTTTTTTTTTAGAAGCTATCCTTTTTAAAAACTACAATAAAAAGCAGAAGATCCATACTGCTTCCTAAAAGCTTAAAAGTGATTTAAAATAAAATCATTTAGTATAAATTAATTCAGAAATAATTGAGCTAATAAATGAAAAAAACACTTTTAAAAATGTTTTTTAAATAATGCCACAGTTTGCATAAATATTTGAGTTATGCAACTTCTAATGAAATAGTGTTTAAATACACTACATTGAATACGATGAACTCAATTTGTAGCATAAACAATTTTCAAGTGATTACTCAAAAAAAGTGAGAGGTTCCAAAAAACTAGAAGAAAAGAAGTCTTATCTATGTCATTTCAAATTAACAGCAAACACAACATAATGCAAAAAAAAAAAAACTGCATAAAAAAAACTGCAGAAATTTTAATTATTAAGCATGTGAAGTTAATAAAGTACATTTTACTTGTCAGTGAAGATATTATAGTGTTAGCACAGTCATTCCTCATATGGTCAAAGAAGCGTAATTTAATTTAAGTTACTACAAATGTTTTTAACTAATTAATTAATGCAGGAAATTTGTTTATATTATACACAATATTACATTAATGTCATGATCAATATTATTATTTCAAAAGAACTTTAAAAACAATGTTTGGAACTTTCTAATAGGTAATAGGTGACATGAATTTATTTTTTGGAGTGTAATACCAAGTACAAATATCGACCTCTTTTCAAATGACCAGCATGGAAACTTAATTAAAGAATTTATTTGTCCATCCATCATGCTAATTAAAAGTTTCCAACTACAGCTCCCCTTTCGCTTACCTGGTGGTCCTGAATTTTACGGCCCACTACTCTGAAGGCGTTGTTGCCAGTGTGATGATAGATGTGGACTCGACTAAAGCCTGTGGATCCACCAGCCGGAACCCACTTCTTATTGGCGTCATCATATACCATGACAGCAGCCCGCGCCTGACAGATACTCTGCTCACTGAAAAGGAAGAAGAGAGAGACATATGAATGATTGGATGGTGCAAAACAAATCTGCCTTGAATAGTCTTCAATGGTTAAAGCACTCATTCAATAAAATTCAAAATTCAATAAAGTAATTAAAAAATATATAATTTGATGTCCTCCAGCTCTCTCTGGTCTAAAATAAATAAGGCAATAAATATGGAAATCAGAGCCTTATATTCAATAAGAAGACATTGCAAGTAAATCATTGTAGTAGACAACTCTTCTTTCAATCACAGAAAGCTTTAAAGCATAGAGAAGTAACCATCTGTCATGTGATCCTGGACTGGCTCTCAAATGCAGTACACCTTTATAGGTCACGCATTCATTAAGCAGTCACCCATTAAATGTAAACACTGGAAATCAATCTCCCCGGTCTCTCTGCTCACTTTGCACTATAGAGCAACTCTTCCTTGCATTTAACACTAAATAATTTACAATGACTTCCAACTTCCCACTGCGAGCCACTAAAAGGTGCTGCTAACACGCACTTACTTTGTCATGTGATCACATGGAAGCAACACTTTTAACACAGACGTGAAAAGGCGAGAGAGAGTGGAAAAAGTGCTCCGACCTTGTGAAAATATATTTCTGGCTGTGCATATCTCCCTCCTTTAGAAACACTGACAAATATTATTATGGCAGTATATCATTCAATAAATCTTTTCCCATTTGTAATGAATCTGTGTCCCTTCTTTGTTTGCGCAACGGAAAACATGTCTAAATTGCTAGATTGTTTATGACCAGCTGCATTTTGTTAGTTGCTTGGTTTCTTTGCACCAGATAACAACAGTTCTTGGTTGACACACTGTAAAACTAGCACCAATACTCTGATGTCCTTACTATTTGATTTACACTAATATAAATTCTCACAAAAAAATGATGCAACTTAATATTCACATACAAAAAAAAAGAAAGACTTCAAGATCAGATGCAACACTGCTAACAGCATTTAGTTAATCAGGTAAAATTAACAATCATGACAAAGCACTTCAGAATATATACATTGACAAACTGTCCAGTGTTTTGTTTTCCTTTCCCCTGAAATCAATCTGAGAACTGAGATGAATTCAGGGGATCACGGGCCCGGCAGATAAAGGCTAATCTAACAGGATTGTCTGCAGAGACCAATCCCTGCACTTTAATTAATAAACAGGGGTGCAGGAGTGAGCCGAGAGGGCTCTCCGGTGCTCTCTGTCATATTACAGAGTAATAGATGGCAAACAGTCAGAGAGCTAATGGTTTACACAGGACAACTGGCCAAGGGGAGAGAGCCATGACACATCCAAAACAAAAACCCCATTCTTTCAACAAATCTATGACTCAAATAGGAAATACTGAAATCCCCAAACAGTTTTTGCAAAGAAACAAAAAGAACAACGTTTTAAACAATTACTAAACAAAATCAAAACAAATTATCCAAAAAAATAACTCTCTCTCTCTCCCCCTCTCTCTCTCTCTCTCCATATTATATATATATAGATCACTGATATATATATAGATGACTGCCATAGATCACTGACAAGCTACGCAATATCGCGTTCATTATCGCAGATGAATCGCCTTCGATAATGAACATTATATTGCGTAGCTTGTCAATGATCTACGGCTCTGTCAATTAAATGCTGCTCCATTTGAAAGAAGGTGATGGTGATTTAGTGCTAATCACGGAACCAGATTAACTGACTAAATGTGCATGATCATATCGTTAGATATATCGCCCAGCCCTAATCCAGAGGTGCAAATAAATTCCAAGGACAGAGGGAGATTAGCACAAGTGATCATGAAAGGAAAACTTCCTTTCATAATAATGTAATAATGTGCATACCCAAATTATGACAGCTATTTAGGGAACATGTTAAAATAAAAAACTCATAAAAAGCTTTGCTGGAATTGGATGCAAATAATAAAGCAGTTTAAGCGTGTGTGTGTGTGTGTGTGTGTGTGTGTGTGAGAGAGAGAGAGAGAGAGAGAGAGAGATTATCAATTGCGTCAAGTACAAAACATTTAATCTTTTTCAAACCTTTTATTATTTGTCTTTCTTCAAAGATTAAGTGAACAATTGTAATTAATCATTATATTAGTGTTAATTGGCAAATACTTGACTGAATCTCTGTTGCAGGTCAAGTGTTTGACATTTGGATCAAAGATGACTCAAAAAAACTGTTTGGTTAATGTTTAAACAAATTAATTTGACTGTAAATTTGACAAAGTGTGATCATAAACTCCTCTGATTAAAAAAAAAAAAACAATAAAAAAAACATCCAAAGCACTGTAGCAATGCAATCAGGAAACATTTTCATTCCCTCATCATTTTAACATCTCAATAGCTAAAAAATGACATCAGAAAGCTTCGTGCTGAGGCTGCAGAGACGCGGGAGCAACCGCTGCCTGCAAAATGCTCTGGGGAAGAGCATGGTAAACTAAGATCTGATTATGCAACCCAGCGCCCACAACATCAGGAGAAATAATCATCAACCTTCTCCACAGCTCAAAGTAACATCCTCGATGACAGCTCCATTGTCTCTGGCCATGTAACACACTCATTCACAAATAAACTACACAAGTTAAGATGAAGGGATGCTTGTTGCAGCATGCGTGATAATGGCACTGCATATATAAACATAGATGCCATTTCTGCATGCTGACAACAGGCCAAGGATGCTGCTGCCAAAATAAATTTCGCAACATTGTGAATATCATAATTTTATTATTGTTTTTTATTCAGCTGTTAAGTTTTTACAAACCTTCACGGTCTCCATCCAAATGATTTCAATTTGCTTCAGCACTAAGAAAGGTTTACAGAAAGACTTTTGGAAGACCATTTCAGGTGAAGCTCATCAAGAGAAAGCCAAGAGTGTGCAAAGCAGTAATCAAAGCAAAAGGTGGCTCCTTTGAAGAACCTAGGATATGACATATTTTCAGTTGTTTCACACTTTTTTGTTATGTATATAATTCCACATGTGTTAATTCATAGTTTTGAAGCCTTCAGTGTGAATCTACAAGTTTCATAGTCATGAAAATAAAGCAAACTCTTTGAATGAGAAGGTGTGTCCAAACTTTTGGTCTGTACTTTTTTTTTCTTTTTTATCATCCATTTAGGGAAATTTAACTTATGCATTAACATTCAATATAATAGGATGCTTGTGAATTATACATGGATCTTAATATTTGTGTTGGCATATAATGAACTAGCCCAGAAGGTTTGACATAAATCATGCATGTCACGAAGGCCAACTGCGCCATGTTCACACTTTAACACTTCGTTTGTTTACACGGCTCAAATGGTCTAACATTATAACTCAACAAGCTGCCATCTCTAAGCCATATCAAAAATCCACTGACACTCTAACAAACACAAGAAATCAAACTTCCTCACAAGTCAAGCGGACACACTGGCCTCAGATCCAGAGATCTACAGCAATCCTGCTTAGAGGCCAAGGGATTTCTGAGGTACTGTTGCGATCTTGTGCAAAGAAAATAAAAAAGAGAAGCAAAGTCTTAGTCATGTTTGCCACCTTAATATTACAGTATCACTACATAATCCTACATTGTGTTTCACACAGCTTTAATAGGAAAATGGCCTAAATTATCAATGACAACAAAGCATAAAAACTAAATGTCTCCATTTGGACGGTTCTACAAATCCCTAAGAGAGCCACAGACTCCTAAAATAACACTTCTGCTGCGCGTTACCTACTCAGCTAGCCACAGGTGCGTGAGAAAGAGCAGACAGGCGCTATTTTAAACCCTACTCCTGTAACAGAGATGGCTCAGGCTGACTGCTCACAGGGAGCTCGAGGGTCCACGGCATGGTGTAGGCGTTGCAGGGAGCTCGAAATAGGCTCCGACTCCCACTGTGAGATGTATACTGTCTCACAGCCACAAGGTGAAATTAGCATACAGTGACAAATAACTGAATCCCTGAACAGTCTACAAAATGAGATCACGATGAACCTGGCAAGATGTGACCAAAAAATACATACATATACAAAGATATATACCATACACTACCATTCAAAACGTTGGGGTTGTTAAGATTTTTTAAGTGTTTCTGAAAGAATTCTCTTATGCATATCAACTTCAAGGCTGCATTTATTTGATGAAAAATACAGTAAAACTAAATTTGTGAAAAATTATTATTATTATTCAATTTTAATGCATTTTAAAATGTCATTTATTCAAAAACAGCTCTGTTCACAGCGACCCATTTCGGTGCATGTATCTTTAAATGATAATCAGCTACTGCTAACCTCATCCCTCTCTCGCTTTTTTTTTGTGCATTCAGTACCATAAAAAGAGTGTCTCTGATTTCAGGAGAAAATTGAGACTTTTGTTCACTTTAACATTAAACTACAACACACCTGCACTGCTCACAAGACACTACTGTTGCCACAGCTGTTGAAATCGCAAACAATGTACAACTGGCTGAGGGTGGAAATATGCTAATACTGGACAGTCAGTCAGTGGCAGTCACCGGACAGTCAGTCAGAGCCTGAGCAGTATGACATCATACTGCTCAAATAATCAAAACGGCTTGATAATTGAGACCGATTAGGTTTTTGGGAGGTTTAAAAAAAAGAAAAAGAAAAAAGGAGTGAATGGATTTTTATCATTGTAGGGTGGTTGTGTCCAAACACTGCTGGGTCACATTTATACACTGTAAAACCGAACAGTGAAATTAATCAAATGAAATTAGTTAATTGCACTCAAATAATAACGAAAGTTCATTGGACTTAATTTAAATAAGTTCTGTTAACTCAAAAATTTGTTGTAGTGAGGTGAACTTAAAATGATTGTGTTTTCTAGTTCCCAGCATGCTCTGCATCAGAAAACAAGGAAAATACATTTAGAAATTAAGTGTTATTTTGTGTGTTTTTACACAAGATTAACATAGAGGGACATAAGTTAATACACAAATGTTGTGTTATATTAGATTTTACAAAGGTTTATGTTATGTTGGATTTGTAGTGTTACCGTTGTGGTGAAGAGTAGAGCCTGTGGTTAGACTGAGGATGGACAGCAAAAGCCTTATTTTGAGTGTATTTCCCACATTATAGGAGTTGAAAAATAGATAAAATTATGAGTGAATTACTCCCTAATTATAAGTTCAGAGATATAATTATTTAAGATAACTCTGAGATAATTTAAGGCAACTGGAATTAAATTTTTTTCAAAATATTTTTTGAGTTCTGTGAACTTATCAGGGTTTACAGTGCATGTAAACACAATTTAAAAGTACATTTTGCATCCAATGTCCCATTTCACACAATTTTGAACAATACTGTATGCATAAAGGCACCAAAAAGCACAGTTAAAGGGTTAGTTCGCCCAAATAGCCAAATTATGTTTTTAGTAACCTCCGTTTATCTTTGAAACACAGTTTAAGATATTTTAGATTAAGTCTGAGAGCTCTCAGTCCCTCCATTGAAACTGTGTGTACGGTACACTGTCCATGTCCAGAAAGGTAAGAAGTAGTCCATGTGACATCAGAGGGTCAGTTAGAATATTTTGAAGCATCGAAAATACATTTTGGTCCAAAAGTGTGAAGAGAGAACTGAAGATGAACACCGAGCCGAAACAGATAACGTTCATGACTCGTTCTCGAATTACTGGTCAACCTGTATTTGATGTATACCTGAATTAGAGTTTTAGAACATCTCTTGAGAGGAGATAACCTGTTTTTGAAATAGTCATCTGCCACCTTCATGGTGATTTTTTTGGCAGTGAGAAGTGTATAGAAAAACACTGCATGAATATTCTTCAAAACTGTCATTGAGTTGCATGGGTTTAAAACAACAATTATGTAATTGATGACAGAATTTTACTTTATAGCTGAACCAGATTCCTTTAATGAGAAAAATAAGCAAACACTATTGCGGAGTAGTCAGGCTAGCTGAGAAATTCTGAATATTATTCTTCCTGTATGACTGTTTAGGAGGCGTTTGGAAGGGCAGGATGTCGATCTCACTGTATGAAGTGTCATGTCAACTGATTCAGCACTTGTATCCGTTTTCCTGTGCATTTCATTTCCTCCATTTTGAGGAGGATATTTCATTATGTATTCCACAGAACTATCTGTGATACAATATTCATGCAAATTCAAAAGATTTCAGACTTTGTAGTGATCATGCACTAATGTCGAAAGAGACATCCTCATAAGTCACAATCTCTCATTAGGTTTTTTTTTTCTGTTGGTCTTTTTATAGACTGAGGAATTAAAGCCATCACCTAAGTAACACTGTGTGAATGGCTGGGTTGTATGTGTAGCTCTGTATGAGAAAAGGGAAAAAAATAACAGAGCCATTCAGGCTTCTTTTCACTTTGCCTTTTGTTTTGCTGCATAACACAAGCTCTGAGCGCATGATCAGCACTAAATACAGTAAACGGGTCTATCCCGAGACTATCCCAAAAATGCAAAATGGATATAAATACTCTCAACCCGGTGTTCACCGTTCACCTTGGCATCCTTACTATGATCCTTTACAGCTAACGACAGCAACTGCTTCCTTCCACCGTCGAGATGGAGAGTCCCTGAGCTGCCAACACCTCACCTCCTCCACAAAAACTGCAAAAACTGGCTTAAAAATACACTCCACTCACAAACCATGAGTCACGCAGAACACCCATTTCAGTGGATGCCAGTGTAGATTCATTCATGCCATGCTTTGCAGGACAATGGGAGACATCATCACTGTATAAACAGCTCTGGTGACATCCTCTGCATGGGCAGCTATTTGTGAGAAGAGTCTGCTTTTAAGCCACTGGCAAGGGGACAAGAACACACTTAAAAGGGACAGAAACCAATGCGAGCAGAGTGCTAATACCGTTTTAATTCAAAGATCCTTGACTACGGACACAAAATGAGCATTATGTAAGATGAAAAATAAAAGTCAGCACCAGCAGATACAAAAATGTGCCAAATATTTCTATATTTATTATATATATATATATATGACCACAATGGTTTTGATTAGCTTTAATCACTTTGAAAAGGAAGGTACCATTAAGGGCAACATGTGCAGAACAAATCTGTCATAAATGTTTCATAAAATTACCAAGAGAACATGACTGTAAAAGAATATGCCATGTTTCAGCATGTCGTTATGGAAAGAATGAGTCCACAAAGTTATATCTTCATGACTAGCATAGTCAAGTTCACTTTTGCAGCCACTCAGACTGAGCTCTCACTTATTTGCCGTGTTTCACTGCAGGATTATGAACATTGTGCGTAATTCTACACATTCCCACAGATTTCATAATTATAAAGCAGGAAATTCCCGCAAACATTTATGCACTAAAGCTGGTTGAATTCAAACAGATTATCAGAACAGGATCAGTCATTTGAAAACTTTGTGTGATACGGAATTTCTCAGTGCGATTGATTGGGATTGAGTGATACCTCGTCTTCTCCCACTCTCTCAAAATGTACAAATAGCCTCACATCCATGATATCCACATTGAGTTTGCTCTGCAAGCGAGCTGCATGACTCAATACAAGACTAGGGCATGTTTCGGATAGTTCAAAATTTTAAGTCTCAATTTAAACTATTTTCAAGCTATTTTAACACAAAGCACTCGCACACTCTCTGAGACGGTCTTCTAGGTTAGATTTGTGCTGAGAATATAGTGATTATCTGTAATAAATTCTAATTGGAAATGTTGTTAGGTTATATGTCATCCTGTTTCACAAGCATCACTAAATTGTGACATTTCCTCCACTCCAAGAGACATTGAGTATGTTTGCATGGACATCTGTAATCTAAGTAAGCTAAAGACAATATTATGATTAAATTGTTTACACGAGTTGCTTTTAGAATATTCCTTTCAACGTTCCCATGCAACGCCATCTGACATTCTCTCCAGAATTTTACGTATCAATGGTATCATATACAGTTTAGGGTGTTTCATTTTTAATTTTAAGAAAGCTTCAAGAGCAGTTAAAGGGGTCCTATTATGCTTTTTTAAAAAGTCTTGATTTAGTTTTGGAGATGTACTACAAAACGCTCTCATGCTTGGTGATTCGAAAAACGCAATTTTTTCACATAATTAACATTTTTACAATACCCTTTCTCCCCAGCCTGGCAAAAACGGCTTGATTAGTTCCAGGTTTGATAAAGGCCCGCCTTCCAAAAAACTAAATGTGTTATGATTGGTTAGCTGTCCCAGTGCATTGTGATTGGCGAACATCTTAGACAGTGTTTTGGTATTGCCCCAACCTTTGCCACAGTAGCAAGTTCCGTCTGCTCCAGTATAGTTAAGCATGGCATCAATATTAGCACATCAATTTGAGCCTGATTCAGATCCGAGAATGCTAAACAAGATAATTGTGCAGGACCTTTACTCACACAGATATTGCAAGACAGAGTATATTGCAAGACATAGCTTTTGGGGGGGGGGGGGTTCTGTGATTAGTGGTAAATGTCCATCACCTGCTTTCAGACAGAGCCGTAGTTCGCTACTCAATATCTAGTTCATAATAGCAGATGAATCGCATGCGATTATGAACGCGATATTGCGTAGCTTGTCAGCACTAATCACAGAACCGGCTTTACTAACGAGACACGCATGAAAATCACATGCGATAAATCGTGCAGCCCTATTTTTTGTGCTAAATCATGTTTTAGATACGATGTCAACAACTGCTAAAAAACAACTTCATTTACTATGTACACATAAGTGCAAGGGTTAGATTACATCGCAGAAACGGCATACAACTTATAATTTAAAACATAAATAACACCCACAACAACAAAGCAGCATATTTACAGGCTGTGATGCAGATACAGCAGATTGTCCCGAAAAAGTGGGAACTGCTCCATCTTTCAGCAAAAAGCTTTTTGGCGAAACCAGCACTGTACTCCCTCATGTTGTGGAAGCTGTCCTCAGTATAATGTGCATCACATTCAAATTTCCATAAGCAGGATTTATTCTTATGATATTCCAATGGTCCGCTTTGCGACATCACATACCACGGATAACAATGCGGTAGTCCAAACGAGCCGTTCATTGTAGTTCTTGAAAAACCTTAAAAATGATGAATCTCCCTTTGGAGTTGACTTTGAGTTTTCTAACTTTGTAGACCTTTTTAAAAGGCCAAAAAATACATATTTTTCACTGACTAAAATTCAAAAATGGTTAAAAAGCATAATAGGACCCTTTTAACAATGGATAAAAATATGCCTTCTTGCTTGAATCCATGCTCTTTTGTTAGTGTGTATCCCGTCAGAAAATGCGGTGAAAAATCCTACAGGACAGTATTAGTGTGATTAAGGTTCCACACCAGTCTTTCGGATGAGAATTTAAACCGAGGTCCTGACTCTATGTGGTCATTAAAAATCCCAGTACAAAAAATCCCCTACAAAGAGTAGAGGTGTAACCCTGGCATTCTAGCCAAATTTGCCCATTGGCCTCTGACCATCATGGCTTCCTAACCATCCCCATACATTGATTTGCCTTATCACTCTGTCTCCTCTCCACCAATGAGCTTGTGTGGTGGGCGATCTGGTGCAATATGGCTGCTGTCGCATCATCCAGGTAGATGCTCCACACTGGTGGTTATTGAAGCGATTTACTTCTCAGACTTCATCTCTACATCTCAACTTCTCAGAATGCTGCAAGCGCACCACAGGTCATGTGACAAGAACCAATCATCCTTTCTATAACACTGAAAGCTCAGCCAAGATAGAGGAACAGCTGATCATCGCTGTACAGGGATAGCCATTTTTAAGTAAATGTAGTGTAAATTTAGTAGCAGAGCTACTGTAAGCAATTTTCAGTGCTGGACATCCATTTATCCTTTGCTGAAACTTCCGCGTCGTCATGGAGAGCGCAGGTCATGGTTACTTAGCAACAGCAGACACAGCGGGAGCGCAAGCTACCGAGCGTTTTGGAAAGGAGGAGAAAGCAGCGCTGCTAGCGTTTCCACGCATTTTAGGCGCGACATGTGAACAGCCCCTAAGGTAATCAAAAATCTGTTTACATTGGAGTATGGAGTATGGTCTTAATCTTGTTAATATACAATTATTGTTGTACATGTAAACATACTCAAGCACTTTTCAACAATTAAAAAGGTAGACACGTTTTAAGTCAGAGAATGTTGACCTGACACCGAAACTCTTCAAAGAAAGTGCTGTTCTACCCAATATCTACTCTAGCACAAATCTATTCCTTTTTCCTTCAGGCATCCTTGTTTGACTGGCCACTAAAGAACATCAGCAAAATACTGCTATCCTAAATACATTTTCACTTTGACAGATGCCATCTGTCATCTTTATCTAAGCAGTGTGTCGGGTATAATCCACACAGTTTGACATGTAGGACATTCAAGATGTTCATGGTTGTGTAGTAAAGCCAGATGGATGGCTTTACAAAGTCTAAGAAATATTAGATTTTTTTTAAATCATAATACATTTTTACTCTAAATAGGTTTCCAATTAAAATTTTAACTCAAGCTGACAATAATTACTGTGACCTAAGACAGCATCTTGGAAACCACAACTTCAACCACACAAAACCCCTGTCATTAAACCACTGAATAGTTTGATATGCCAAGCTAACATTGCCCTCTGAAACCATGTTCCATCCTTTCTAGATATGAATAGAAAGTGCACAATAATATTCTATTTAAATATATAAATACACACACACTTGTCTTTTTGATTGCATTTAAAGTGGACTGAAGTGTTGCCAACACAAACATTAGCATTCCCACCTTGTAAAAATATTGTGTTATTTAATATTTAAATATTTTTTTACTATTGAGTTGGGAATGCTAGATAACTTTTTTTTGGCAACACTTCACTTTAAATGCAAATAATAATAATAATAATAATAACAACAATAATAATAATAATAATGTGTGCATATTAAGTATATACATTTCAGAAATGTATTTAAATATGTTTAAAATAGTTATTACTATTTTAAAATATTATCATAACTATATAAATGTCTAAAAATACATATACAGAAACTAAAAACATACATGTTTTGCATGCATTTAAAGTGGAGTGAATGTTTCCAAAGCAATAGTGTTAACCACAAAAAAAAAATCTTAAGAATGAGCAGCCCTGACTCAAAACCGGATCGGCATGGCAGGTGTTACTCAGCACAGTAATGCAAAACATCAACATCAACATCAACAAAAAACGAATTTCAAAGAATCTTTTCATTCTAGAGAAAACTACCACCAACACCTCACCACAGTACAAACCTGGTTTTCGGAGAGCCTCAGGTCATTCTGGTGTTTACATAATACATAAGGCAATTCAATTTTAACAAAGTACCAGGTGAGTGTTGACAGTGACATGTTTTCCCCCGACTGAGCTGCTATTCACACCCGAAGAACACAGTGACTTCTCACACCAATCCTTTTGCATGCATGGAGGTTCCCCCTTGAGAACATCATAAGTGATACTTGTTAGACATGACAGTGAATGGCAGCATGGTCTATTAAACACACCATTCATAGCAGCTAAATAGAGAAACACCTTTCCTCCAAAGACTTTTAAGCACTTATTGGAAGAGAGAAACCCAATTTAATTTGGCTGAGAACCCTTATCAGTAAAACGAGGACAAAAACGAACTTTAATACGGTCTGTAGGGCAATATTTGTGTTATGGGATAAACTAGCCATCAATGTTTGATGAGTGATTTTGCAGAGCGCAAATGTTGGTTGCCTGCCACCGGTTTTATAGGCCAATTTGTGAATCTCCCATCCATTCCACAGGGAGCTATTAGAGCTAATCTTACCGAAAACATTTTCCACCAAACTTCCTAAAGCAGCTCACATTCTCCATAATTGCAATAGAGCATTGCTTTATTAAACCCCACAAACCCAAACAACCAACGATGAAGCAGAAATGAAACCGACGAGAACCTAAACAATGCATTTCAACAATATATTGAAGGATGCAACAGTTGCTCGTATCAGGAAAATAAATCCATGAAGCCTGTGTGCGTACATACCGGTGGACTTCCATTTTTGAAGACAGGGTGCATCTTTCATTCAGTATGAAGCCGGACACCTTGCATTGTGCTGCAGACTGGAGCTGCATGGCTACCCCCGGCTCCGACGCTGCGGATTCGATCCCGATCACACTCGCATATTCATCGCATTCCTCCTATTCTGAATACATCGGTGATTCATTATTTTGAGACGGGCGCAAGTCAGCGATGTTTCTCCATGCTGCTTGCATACACAATCCCGTTTTTCACAGTGCTGGATGGTAACCTGGCAACAAGCATTTGAGCGCTCACAGTTGTTAAAGGAGATCACGTTTGGGAAGATGAAATTGCTACGCTGTGTTAATACTGCTCAACTGAGCAGGCTTTTTCTCGCCCTGCCTCTCTCTCTCTTTCTCTCTCTCTCCCCCTCGTTCTGGTCTTTCCTACCCCCCACCCTCCTCTCTTTATTCTGTACTGCTCCATTTCAATAGGATGATAAGCTAAATATTTAATGATTGAGAATAGATTGGAGGCAATCCAAAAGAAGAAAACACCTTATGTGACCTCTCAGGTCACAAACGTACTTTAAGTACTTATGTAAAATGTGAGCGCTTGGATGGCAACAGACCTCAGTACTGAAGGAGGCACTGGAGTTACCATCAGATGTTGTGCAATTAAACCAGATGTGTTCGAATTCTAATTCTAAAGTAGGCTAAGTTGTAATACTGAGTTATCTTTGAACATGTAAGATTATTTTCTAAGCGCCTAGGGCTGGATGATATGCCTGAAAATATTATGTTATTTCATTTCAATACCAATCACAATATTTCATTCTAGGAAATGTACTGCACATTGTTAGGCCTCACGAATAACTACTAAATAACTACTAATTAACTGCTAAATAATAAAGCAGCCTTTTAATTTACAGCACCATGAAATAAGTTTTGTTTTTACTTTTGTTAGACAACACCCAAAACTGAGCTTGTGTAGTTAGAAAGAAGTCCCATGACTTGAATGGATCTTGTTTTGGGGCTTTAGACACTCAGTAGAGAAAGACAGTATCATTACAAAAAATGTACCATGCTACCAAACATTTATATATTATGACTTTAAATTTAAACAATTTTTGTGAGGTAGCGGACCTTTAAAAACTAGGGAATGATTTGACCAGAACATTGACTACAGCTTAGTTTCAGCTGCTCAAGGCAATGAGCAATGAAGACAAATCAATTAAAATGATAAACATATATTATTGCAGAATTCCTGAACAGTAAAATAAAACTGGTGAAACGTGACAGATGCACTCTGAGATCATGTGGTTTGGTGTATGGCACAGACCTGTGGTTTGCGATTGTCTGGCCTGTCTCCACAGGAACAGATGGGTGTGAGTGACGGGCCAGGTGTAGAATAAGGGCCTGGTCATTTTTGAGGGTTGGGCTGACTGCACAGATGCCTGATCATAATGCACGGTCACACTCCAAGCGTCCAGCCTGTAAACTCTGCAATTAATCACTCAGGCGCTGACGCCAGGACAGAGCCGGTCAAGGACCCACCCAAATCAATCATCACTGACGGGACGAGTGGACAGCAAGATTAAGTGATGTGACTTTGGTGCTTCTCAGCAGGGCTGTCAATATATATAGCTTTCAGCAGCCAATACCAATTATAAGTATTCTAATAATTTGTATTAAAGTTACTTTTGTATGTATTACTATTATTAATGATAGTAATAGTAGTAGTAGTAGTAGTATGACTATTATTAAATTAGCACTATATACTACAATATTTGCATCTGTGTTAAAATATTATAATGTTAATAAATAATTATATAAATACTAACAAATTAAACAATTCAATCAAATGACATTTACACGTAAGGAGGACTGTTATATCTTTACTTCCCAACTGCTCAACCACATATAGAGTATATTTTGTATATACAATACAAAATTATTATATGCTGTATACTGCCTCAATACCATGAAAGCAGTTCTTGAAAGCAGGTAATGCTCACTCTCATTTTGCATTTCATTGATGGCATTGCATTTCAACATTTTCAGACCAATGAATGTAATTCACTCAAGCAAACGTGCACGTCAAGCATACTCACAACAGACTCTCACGTTTAGAGAGAAGCGCAATTATGCAGGAATCAATTAGCTACTTTGGCTCTGAGAGCAGTAGGCCAACATGCTATCAATTACAACAGCTAACGTAGACCTTTGGAGTCTCACGTAGACAGCAATTGGCGTGCCACATCCCAGATTTGTCAGGCACTGAGAGAGCCACCTGGAAGCACCAGGTTCCCGCGAGTGGGTGGTGTAGTCAGGTCAGGCTGAGAGTGTGAAACCTTGAGCCCGGCATTGGTGGAACACATGGTGCATCACATGGTGCATGGGAGGATGCATGCAACACCTCTGCTTATAAACCTCATGTCCGCAGGAGGCCTGGCACTGCCGCTTCAAGCTTTATGCATTTGCAGGCGGTGGCGAAAACAGTCATAGAACCAAGTCTGGGCTTATCCCTTTCCTAAAAATACTTTGACACTATATGAGTGTCCTCTTTTCTCCATAGAAAGTCACAGTGGTTAATCAGATAAGCACATAGATAATCTTCAGTACCTGCATCACTGAACTTGTGACACAAACACAACAGAACTGCTAGATTTAAATCAGCACAGTCAGCAAAGGATCGAACGCAACAGTTTTTAACGAGTGCGCCCTGTTTTAACAACAAAAAATGGTTTTGTTGTCTCTGTTGAGGAATTACAGAAGTTCCTCTCATTGCTAGCCGACCAGTGGATCCAGTGAGAGCTTGATGGGGCAATGTGGAATAAAAATGTTTTTCAGGCGTCGTGGCAGTAGAGGTGGCACAACTATAATGATATTGTAACAAAGTTAAAAACGTTTGTGAGTCGGAAAGGAGGAGGCAGGAAAAGGCAGACATTTAAATGAAACTTTAATAAAAAATAAATAAACAGCGCGACAGCCCCTCGCACAAACCAAAACACGAAATAAAACCCAGGCCTGGTCCTCCCTCGTCCTTCAATGTCGTTGCTCCTTTTATCCTTCCGGAGCTCCTCCGCGGGACTCAATACTGGTGAGTGGGGCAGGTGTCGCTCATTCTCATTGACTCCACCAGCATCGCTCCATTCCCATGGCTCTCGGCCCCACCGACACATGAATAATCCCGCCTACTCTAAAGCAATACGAAAATGGAGTGGAAACGCTAGCCGAGCCGTGCCGAGACGAGTCATACCATGGAGTGGAAAAGTGCCATAAGTTTTCTTTATTACTTAAAGATGGACACATAAAATAAGGCTCCAAAATAATAGTGTGTTGGTTTATAATATAATAGTGACATATAAATAGGTGAATTTTGTAAAAAATACTGTGTTTTTTTACATGCGAAACATGAACACATGTTATATTGCACACTGTAAACACAATCAAAGCTTCAAAAAAGCGCGAAAAACGGGACCTTTAATATATAAAAATGCAGCAATATGACCATAAGACTTGGTCAGCTTGATTCCAACCAAATCAATAGTTTTATAGCAATTCATACTGTGGCAATAAAAAAAAATATAGAAATTATTAGTTAATTAATAATAATAAAAAAATAAAATTGGAAATCTGGACAGAGTAAAAATGTATTAAAAAAATCTAATATAACATATATAAAAAATGCACTGGGTATTAATGTAGTAATTAAAAATAAATATTATGAATCAATACATTTTTAAAACTGTGTAAAGTACTTTTTTAACGGTGATCCAAATCTTTAGCTGCTCAAATCTGAAATGCAAAACCATGTGAATGCCTAAACATATGCAAGCACTCTATCCTGCCCCTAGCAACAACCTGCCAGGATGCAGCTATATTCTAATACATGTGACAGCAGAGATAGACAGACTGACTGACTGCTAGGGTCTGGCTCCAAGCAGGACATCAAAGAGCACTCAAACCATCTCAATGTCACATGAAAAAATCTTTACGCAATGCTACAATAGGCATGAAGCATTCATTTAATCTTGCAGCTTATTCATGGTTTTGATGATTGCTTTACACAATACTTTTTTTGAATTTGAGTTATAACTTGAATTCCTATGAAGTCAATTCAACAGTATTTCCCCCTAGCAGTAGAAAGGCCATGAATCATCTCAAGTAGTGAGGATAGGACTCATCCAGCCTTAGACTAAACGGAGCTCAGAATAGTGCTGACAGCAGAGCTCTCACACCAACACTTATAGGGAAAAGCTTACTAAAGGTTAAGAGCTCACCAACAGATTACCATATATGATCACTACTAAACAGCTTGATAAAAAGTCAAGATGTCATACTGATTCATCATTACGTTGTGCATACTTTCACTAAAGAAAAGGATCATGATGTTTTTAACAAATCTGATTTCAATTTCAGCAATTTTAAGTAGAACTGGTTCTATATAATAACTAGGGCCCTATGATTTCCGCGATGCAGAAAACGCAGACGGAATCGCGGAATCCAGTCATAAAAACGGAATTTAAAGTTTAACACGCAATGTCATGGAATTTGTCAAATTTTGAATTAATTAATCAAAAGGAGGTCATTGCACTTACATCAAATCGCGATATGGACTAATATCTGTACATATTAAGCCGGAAAAGTCTATTTAAATAAGAATCCTGCATGTTAAGCGTGTCTGTGTTAATGAATGGCGCAGAAGTGCTGTTTCCTTTATTACATACACAGAAGCACGTGTGACATTCGCGATGATTTCAGCGTCTGCCGTCTCACTAAATGAGGATGAAAACACATGAACAACATCTTCAGAACTGCTCTGAGAGTCACTTCGTGAGCATAAGACCATTTTATTTGAGCAAAAGCATCATATAACATGCACAGAATTGTAAAGGTATTCATTTATTTTGAAACCCATCAAAATAAAAGTCCAGTTTTGAAGTCTATTGTTCAGTAGAATGTACATAGCCTACTACTACTACTACTACTACTACTACAATGAAACAAACATTATTTTTTAAGGAATAATCACACATTTCTTCCATGTTTTAATTTTAATAGTAGACCCCCTTGTTTGCAAAAAAAAGTTTGCTTAATTTTAAGTAATAGGGCTTGGGCGCCGCGTTGCATTCTGGGACGTGGCGGTCCTGCTGGCAGCCTCGCAAATGTAAACATACATCAAGTCGAATGAGAAGAAGCAGAGTTAGGAGAAAGAGAAAAGATGGTAAAATCGTGAAAAGGTTGTGGGATTTATAGGGATACGCTAAATATGGATGCCAGGTATGTGGACAAAATCGGCACTATTAACGGTTTAGATCCATATGAAATTCCCAACAAATAGTGGAGTACCGACGGAGACTTGCTGCCACACTTTTGCATAATAGATATCTTCGGCTACCTTGTTTGTTTTGTGAGCGCCTACACTTCAGAATAATTCTGAAGCTACAAGTCATTGAAGTCTCATGTACAGTTCACAAATGGATGGGTATTTTCCTGTAAAATATCCCGTTAGCTCTTCGATCGGACCTGTCAAGTCTCTGTGCTGTTGTCCTGTTGCTACTCCTTGCCCTTCCAGCGAAACAGCGGTTTTCAAAGCATCGTTTTGCTTACTTGAAAGCAACCTTAGCATGATGTTGGGCTTTTTAAGATAGCGTGGTTGTTGTGAGAGCACGATTTCACACCAATCTGTAACTAAAGTCACGTTAGACCTAGCTTCACAAATCGCTTAACGTTAGTTAATGCAGCAGTTTTGTAGTTCAAATTTTTTTTTATGTCAGCAGAGGGATAGCAACAAAAATGAATGTTGAAATTTCCTGTATTTTGGATGAGTAACCCAAGAAATTTCCCTTATTTTCAATGTTGACTTAAGCTATAAATTAATATTCAGATGTTATGGTCTCCGTCACGCCTCCAAGCAGGAAAGCGGTGTAAAGTTAATCCATTCTCATTTTGTTTTCCCCATGGCGATTATATGTTGCGCTATTTACACCCCACAATACAGCAACGGTTTACCATGGTTGAAATAGATTTTTAATTAATCAAATTAAGACACACGGATGAGAGGGAGTATGTCTAAACATTGCGCAGTAGCCCGAGTAGCAGTAAAGGTTGCTGTCAACGTGGTGGCCACGCCAAGTAATGACGTCACGACGCCCAAGCCCTATTAAAAAGACAAATAAAATTTATGTTTCATGCCTTGATTTGATAACGATAAAAATGTAAATACACACAGAATTTGAGGGGGAAAATCATTTAGCTTCTTTAAGAAAAAAAGAAAGAAATTAATTTATTTTATGAAGGGCCGGGACTTTAACGCGTTAATTGAGATTAATTAATTACACAAAAAAATAACGCTTTAAATAAGATTAATTAATCACAGAAAAAAATTCCCGCATTTTTAATAACTTATTTTTGCACCGCGGAACGTTTCTCACTGGATGAGTTTCGGCGGACTGATTATACTGGAGCACAAACTAGCATTCGCATATCACCGCAGCAGCACATCGAGTCTCAAGTATCACCTCAACGAAAAACATATAGCAGCTAGCGTGGACTTTACCCTTTATGTTGAACTATGTATTATTTTGTTGGTGCAACTGGCAGTTTATGTTGAACTCTTTATTGTTTTGGCCAAGGTTATTGAGAGTTGGACTTAGTATGTTATGGCCTCTGAAGCAACAGAGAGAGGTTTTCTAATAGTCATGGTTTCCAATGTTCTGAATGTAATTGAAAGTATTGTGTTTTACTTAAAAAAAACACTTTACAGAAGGTTCCAGCACCTATAAGCTACATGCATTTCTGAAATGTACTATTTCTAAATCGTTTCTAAATATGCTATTGCTACACTTAATGGCAAAAATTGAACTGGTCTGCTAGACTTGGTTGAACAAAAATAAACAATATTTTGTTGCTTAAGCTTATGTATTCAGTCATTATTCAATGGTATAATATAAATCCATGTGAAAATGTTTTTTATTTCTCACTGTTCTCAGGTCAAATATTTATATGCGATTAAAATGCGATTAATTTTGATTAATTAATTACAATGCCTCTAATTAATTAGATTAATTTTTTTAATCGAGTCCCGGCCCTAATTTTATGCATTCATATAATTAGACATGCTAAAACAGAATTTGGTGACAATAAAAAAAAATATGGTGAGAAAAAAATAAAACATTTCCTAGGGCCCTAATCATGTAATTTTTGTTAGACTTTTATAACTGATTTTAAAATGTGTAAGTTTCATGATTTATTTAATTAGACTTACTTTATGATCAATAAACTTTAATTTAATTATTAAAAAGAGTGAAGAAAAATTAAAATGGAAAAAACAGAATCCAGAAAAATTTTATAACAGAATTTGGAAATAAATAAAATGGAATTTAGAAAAAAAAAATCAAATTTCAAACAGATTTCATTGGGCCCTATTAGAGTGTGGTAATTTCAACATTACTATTATTATTATTATTATTATTATTATTATTATTATTATTACCACTACTTTTTGTAAATAAAGCACATTAAGTTTTTATTATTATTTTTTCAGTATCCATTTTAAAAACTATCGGTTAATTAATCGGTATCGGCCAGTGTGGTCCAACCTAGCTATCGGTATCGGCAAAATCCAATATCGGTCGACCTCTATTAATTGGTTAATTAATTTACATGCTTATTGATTAATACAATTTAATTTAACCATTAAAAAGGAATTGAGAAAAATTAAAACAGAAAAAAACGGAATCCAAAAAAATTTAAACTGAAAAAACTGAATTTGGGAAAAAAATACAACTGATTTCATAGAGCCCTAAATAACCAGTTTCTCGCCTAAATAACCACTTTCGTTTCAAAAAAAGAGGAATGAATAAATACTGTGCCCTTCAAATGTGCAAAAAGAACAGCAGAAGGCCACAGGGCTCCTGTTTTCTCTGCACTCTCAGAAGCAGACAGACAGAAAAATCCCCAGATCAGTACCACACATCATCCTCAGAATAACAAATGGAGGGAAGTACTGCGGCACTGAACAAATTCACTCGTTCTTCCCTAAACACTAGGGTTTTGTGTACAGAGACACAGTATTTGCGACTTAAACCCAAAAATGAAAATTTCATTACCTATCCCTTTAATAGCAAAAATATGAGAGGTCACGAGTTGAGATTTTAACCTTACAGACGACTGCACTGGGATGCCAGCTATGCTGAGGGGTAGAAAGAGACTGGATTAGACCATGGAGGACAGACATGGAATTGCTAATGATTTACTGCAGCACAGACACACAGACGCATACGGAGCATCAATCTCCCAAACAAACACATACGGCGGGTCCAGGTGACTTATTCAACAATCACTTCAATCAGCTCTGCAAACTATAATGACTGCATATGCCAGATGCCTGCTGCATCAGTGTGTTAAACCGTAAACCAACTGATTTTATATTTAGATCCTTGTTAGCATATATAAATAAATGCAGCTGAATCCTATTATATAATATCACAAAGCCAAGAAATAAACTACCAAAGATAGCACACAATTTCAAAACATTTAAGCACACAATAGATGGTCTATAGGTAAAACAAGGAAATCAAAGTACTATGGAAGCTTAAACAAAAATGTGGAAGGGAAAAATAAAAATAATTTTTGCAGCTACATTACACACCAAACAAAAGCATCAGGGCGATTGTAAACACTTGTAAATGCAATACCTGTGAGAAACCACTTTGACAGAGATGGCTGTCAAATATCAAGTTGAAAACAGTTGTATTTGCAAAGTGCTTTTCACAATGCACATTATACTTCAAAACAGCTTTACAGAAAAGTGGCTTAGTAACCCAAGTGACAAAAAGGCAACAGTGCCAAGGAAAAACCTCCAAATCACACAATACTGTGATCCTGAATACTCTTTCGAGCTGTATACAGAAAAACCTGTCTCTGACTACACAGCTGAGCAAATTTACATAGACACTGAGGAAAAGAAAGAAAGAAAAAAAAAACGCCACATCACTCCCCATCTGTTAAGGGCACATGCACATGCTGGTGAGTTGCTAATTTATTGCTGAACACAGGAGTACAGTTCAGCAAAAACATCAAAACCCAGCTGGCTGTGTGGGGAGAAACTACGCCACCAAGACTATTAGAATTCATTGATTCATTGCACATGTAAGGACAAACACATTACCAGCAAGAAAGGTCTGTACTATAAAAATATAATGTGCCTTATTACACCATAATGACTTTCATTTGGCCAACTATAAAAGATTCCACTACTGAAAATCAGATTAATAAATAAAAATTACTAATAAGAGGATGATGATGATGATGATAAAGAATAATAATAATTGTTAATTAATGATATCTAATTTATTTATAGTGTCATGTCATTGATCCAAGTATTATATTGTCCATACTGTATAAGCTACTGTAACTTTGGAACACATTAATAAATGTTCTCTATTTTGGTGCTCCACACCCATCTCTGGGCTCAGAATAATTAGGCTGGTCCCTCCATTCATCCTAACTTTAACATAAGGTGGTTGAGTTTAATACTGACTTGCTGTTGCGATAACCTCAAGTCACTTTTACCTCAAGTTATAACCTAAGCAGCACAAGCCAGAGGGTACAGTATCTATTTTTACCCAGACTTCAGAGAACACCAAGATTAGTTATCAGTAAATACATCAAGCATGTTTACTATTCCATATGATCATGTTACAGATATATCCAGAATTCATTTAAAATAAATGCTCTACATGTCCACTAGATCTTGAGGGCCTCAATCGACCACTTTCTTGGAGACTTACACGTCACGTGTCATTTCTGCGTGTTCCGAACCTCCACCCGCAAGGAGTCTTCCTACTCCTGTCTACTCCTGTTCTCCTCCAAAGATTCCTCTGAGTCTGAGGTGTCCTCGTAGCTGACAGGTCTGTGGGACTCAGAGACGAGGCTGGGACAAGCTTCGCCGTTAGGACCCCTCCCTCAGGGCTAAATCAGGCAAGCTGGGCAGTCCCCTAAAGAATGCCTCCTCAAATGCCTTCCCAAAATAAACCTGCTGACTGAAGAGTGGCATGAGCTCACTGATGTTTTTTTTGTTTTTTTTCTCTTTTGGCCCATGTCTCTCATTTGTTCCCAATTGGAGCGGTAGAGCACGGAAAGTTCATTTAAGGTCTATTAAAGCAAACTCAGATGGGTTGATATACTAAGTCGAACAAGCATGAATGATGAATTAAGAATTGGCTCCCTAATAAGAATGAATTTGAGTTTAAATGGCCACTCTGCACAGAAAGTTCAACTGGACTGACAGAAAAAGAAATTCACTGGAATGTAATACAATGTAATGCATTCAGGGAAATAAATATTCTTCAACACTGGTCCAGAAAGATTAATTGATTAAATACAATTTCTGTCAGTCTGTCTTTTGTTTGTTCATTCTATCATTCTGTTCGTCCGTTCCATTTATCGGTCATTCCATCCATTCGTAGCTATCTAATGTTCTGTCCAATCTATTGTTCCACCTGTCCTTTCTATTTATCGGTCAATATATATATATATATTTTTTTTTTTTTTGCCAAGGCCGATATATCAGTCAATATTTGGCATTTTTCATATATATATAGTTTTTTTCCAATAAGTTTTTCTTTCAAATTCAAATCACAATTCTGCTTCTTATATTCTACCTCAATTCAAATTCGGGAACTGAGTGGGAATTTAAAAGACATTATCAATTAATAAACAAGAGGCTAAATATGCCCACAACCGTTAAGTAAATAACTTCAGTATATGTGGTAGTGATGTAAATGGCAGGCAAAGGGTTAGTCCTTCAGCCTGTGGAGGCTTTTCTAAAGTAACCATGGAGAGGAGCTCTGTGGTGAAATCCAATCCTCGAAAGAGAACGCACAGGCCACTGAAACCAAACTACAAGTCTGAATGAGTTGGGATCCAAACAGAGGGCCACTATTAAAAAGATCCCTGAAAATGCGGACAACCCTATATTTTTTTTGAACTCGTCTCCATGGTGACTTGGCCCCGTCCATCCATCTGAAGAGATGGGACTGATAGACTTGAAAGGAAACAAATAGTCTTTTCTCAGACTATCTGGGATTTGGTCGAAACATTTAAAGTCAGAAGCCAAAGTTAGTTTCTCCACCTCTGGTTTGGAAGAGTTGAGAGATTTTGTGGCTTTTCACATAGCAAGTAAAGCTTGGGAGAAATCCCATAGTAGCAACCACAGCAAGGGCCTGTATGTCATTATTGAGGAACTGAGGAGCAAAACAATGATTCAAGCATGCAGTCTGGCAGAGTTTGATCTGAATTCTCAAATAAAACCCTCTGTGGCAAGGAGTTGTTTGTTAGTGACAGGGTGTTGCTACAACAACGTGAAAGTAAAGACCATTTGTAAAATGCAGTTTTTGTCTTTGTGCTTGTAAATGTTGCCAAACATGTCTCACCAAGTGTAACCATTGCTCTGAATAATGTGACAAGCAAACAACCAATGGTGACACCACTAGGTTTTACTGGCGCAGCTTTGTATGAAAATAAATAAATAAAACATATCAGTGCACTATTTTTGAACATAAACAATTTGTTCCCAGATAGAAAACAAATAGTGTGTAATTTTCATCTGCTGAGCAGAAACTTACACGTTAGACTGTGGCCTTCTTGTATCAGCTGCCAAACTTGTGTCTAGTTGTTGACAAAGTGCTGACTATTCATCTCTACACTCAGTTTCTCAGGAAATACTACAGCAGCATCTGGCCATCAGGATTCTGAACTCTATACAACGATGGACACCGCTTTCACATGCACTTTCCTTTCTGTATCATAAAGCACAGAGAGCTGCTGTTACATGGAATCCGGTCAATATTCTAATGGAAAATAAAACATTCTCTGTTAACAAACTTACATCATGATCAGAGATATTTTCCTTATGCATTAGATAATCAAATAATTTCTTACAGTTACAATAAGGTTTAATTTGATATCATTGGTTCATGCATCATTATGAAATACTGAACAATACTTTTACAGCATTTTTCATCTTGCGTACATGTCCTATTTTGCATAATTAACACTTTTAACTAGGGCCGGGACTTTAACGCGTTAACTAAGATTAATTAATTACAGAAAAAAAAATTCCCGCATTTTTAATAACTTATTTTTGCACCGCGGAACGTTTCTCACTGGATGCGTTTCGGCGGACCGATTATACTGAAGCACCAACTAGCGTTCGCATATCACCGCAGCAGCACATCAAGTCTCAAGTATCACCTCAACGCAAAACATATAGCAGCTAGCGTGGACTTTACACTTTATGTTGAACTATGTATTATTTTGTTGGTGCAACAGTTTATGTTGAACTCTTTATTGTTTTGGCCAAGGTTATTGAGAGTTGGACTTAGTATGTTATGGCCTCTGAAGCAACAGAGAGAGGTTCTCTTATAGTCAGTGTTTCCAATGTTCTGAATGTACTTGACAGTATTGTGTTTTACTTTAAAAAAAAACACTTTACAGAAGGTTCCAGCACCAATAAGCTTCCTGAATTTCTGAACAGTACTATTTCTAAATTGTTTCTGAATATGCTATTGCTACACTTCATGGCAAAAATTGCACTGGTCTGCTAGACTTGGTTGAACAAAAATAAACAATATTTTGTTGCTTAAGCTTATGTATTCAGTCATTATTCAATGGTATACTATAAATCCATGTGAAAAAAAATTACTTCTCACTGTTCTCAGGTCAAATATTTATCTGCTATTAAAATGCGATTAATTTCGATTAATTAATTACAAAGCCTCAAATTAATTAGATTAATTTTTTTAATCGAGTCTCGGCCCTAGTTTTAACATTACGAATTAACATGAAAATTCTGTCATTATTAATATTTACTCACTCTCATGTCATTCCAAACCTGTGTGATGAAGATAGAAGACGACATATTAAAGAATGTTCGTAACCCAACAGTTTTGGTTACTAATGATCTCAAAATATCTTCTTTTGCTCTAAAGAAAAATGTAATTAATTCCAATTTGGAATGACACAAGGGTGCAGGGCCGTGCACAGACCTTTTGAGGGGCATGTGCTGAAACTGAAAAAGGGCTCCCCCCCCCCCCCATTTTTTATATCAAGATTATTTAGTAAGCCTGCATAAAAGGAAGAAATGGTCACATCTTCATGACAAATTCAATAACACAAAATAATAGCCTCAAAAGCTTTAGATTTATTCACGATTAATAACAACCATAATAATAATATTAGATAATATAGATAAACAGGGTTTTAAGGGCTTCTTTAAACCTAATTACAACAGCAACCTTCTGTGAGCTTCATGAATCCAATATTTCAGTGATCTTCTGTAATTTTTTTTTTAGTTACTACTACATTACTGTAGTAAAACCATGTTTTACAACATTTTATACAGAGTGTATACAGAGAGTATACCATAACATGATTAGCCTAAATATTAATAAATTAAGTGTATCATCAATCATAAATCAAAGAAGAAATTTCTTAGAAATATGTTATCTAGGTGCCGAGGATCACTCGTCGCTGTGTAAGTTCCAGTCCGAAACAGCGGGGGCGCACCTGTTATGATTTTCCGATGGTAAAAACAAATTATATGTTGTTGTATTACTTATCAATATATCGTTTTTGACCAGCGAATGTGTGCAAATGTGATTTTTTTTTGGTCCGTCATTAAAACGGCGACGGCGCCTGCCGCTGCGGGCATCACATTACATTTTCATCTACAGGTTACAAACTAGTTTTTTTAGCTATATAGACGGAGCGCTCAGTTTTTCCTGTGGTAAAATGCATTTGGCCAAAATCGCATTTTATAAAAGATGAAATGCTACTATCTGCACAGGCTATTTAAGTGTTGGCTATGTATTGGCTATGACTAGATGGCAAATGCTAGCCCTCTCTCTCAGGCGACGTCCCACATGTCTCAGTCAGTGAGTCAGTCAGACATCAAATAAATAAAATATGAGCCTTTATATACAGTGTTTAGTAGTACTTATTCAAACAACAAGATATTTATTTACCCTTCGCAAAACTTTGTTCAGCTCAGCTGGTGTCTACTGTGCGGCTGCTGTGGAACTTCAGTTGATTCAATAGAGGGGGCGGAGTTATCAGCTTATTGACCGCTTGAGGATCGAATAAGATTTACACAAGCTCGTTTTAAGAACTTTCATTTGGTAAAACAGACAGACAGACAGACGTAAAGGGTGACCAATAGCATTAAAAAAAAAAAAAAAAAAACACCACCAAAAAAAGGGCACTTCGGAGTGTAAGGGCAAAAAGGGCATGTGCTCTGCACAGGTTGAGCCCTACCTGTGCACGTGCCTGCAAGGGTGAGCAAAAAAGGTGAGGCAATTTTCATTTTAGAGTGAACAATCTCTTTAACAACAAACATTTGGGTATTTAAAAATAAACATTATTGTGTACACATAAATGCTGAAAAGTTCATTGTTAGTTCATTATACCTAATGAATTAACTTATTTTGAAATCAAGCAAAGAATATCTGGATCAACAGGATAGCCTTATGACATGGAAACAAAATCATATGTTTTTCTTCTGCCGAGAAGCCTCTGCTCTTGACCTGGTCAACTAAAAAAACCCAGGTCGCTCTCGGTGCTCTGTCACTCAGCTTACTAACAGATTTCAACTGGCAAAAGCAGGATTTAGCGCTTCAGTGACGCTAAGCCCATAATCCTTAAATCTTTTAATATCATGTAGGAAATGTTCGGACAGAGGAGAGAAAAGTCATGGAAAAAGATGAGGCCTAACAGCTGGGTCAATAACAGATGGTAAGAGTGGACGTATGAAAAAAATCCTATATCAAGGTCCAAGTAATTTTTCATCGCAGTAATAGACCTCCGTGAAGTTGGCACCCCATAAAAGGAAATAATCTCCAAAACTATGCCATTCGTTTGTGCCGTAAAAATTAAAGTTTGTCCTGGTTTTGTTGTTGAGATATTGAACATAATTTTTTTGGTTGCGTTATGTCACTCTTCACCGCATGTCAGTCAAATCGCTCCAAGCCGGTGTCATTCATTTGTGCCGTTAAAACAAACAGTCTATCTATTTTCCCTTCGCAGATATAGCAATTTTAATTCTGGAGCTGTGACGTCACTCTCCGCCCCATTTGGTCTAAATTGCATTTAAACGGTGTCGTTTGTTTGTGCTTAAACATTTACATTCTATCTATATCCCCTCCTTTAGAAATAATAAATATAATTCAGTGACGCCACTCTCCATCCCACCTCATTTAAATCGCACCAAACCAGTGTCTTTCGTTTGTGCTAGATTTGTGCTTGTTTGTGCCGTTGAAAGAAACACTGCAACTACGATCCCCTCTTATGTTTGTGCCGCTTTATTTTTTTAGATTTTAAAACAATATTTATAGGTCATTCTGAGGTCACTCAGAATCTTCTTGTTTATTTTGTGGATTCTTCTGAAGATTATTCATAACAATCAAATGTTAAATTAGGTGTCTCTGTAACAAAGACCAAGAGCCTACTGGGTTGAGCTTCGGGGAGATATAGTTACTCGGTAAACTCAGGAAACCAGATCCATTGATCAAGTACACATTAGAATATTGATTGTTCTGGACCATAAAACTTATACATTGCACTGACTGTGTGCAGTGGATTCTTTGGCACTTTACAGGTCTCCAGGATTAGAACTCCTTGAAACATTATTATATAAAAATACAGAGGAATACACACTGATATCCATGAGATGGGAATCATCTATCCTACTTTCTAACACATAATCATCATCCAACATGAATACTCCTTTTAAACACACATGAAACCAATACAGACAGCAAACTTCACTGTTGGTTTGAACTTAATGGTGTACATGAGTAGTCACTGACCAGTAAACATACTGAGAGGTAGTTTATAGTTTGAGATTTTAGCAAAAACAGATTTTGCAATCGATTACAAACGGTTGTAAACAGTATCACTTGTGTAAATAAATAAAATATAATGAGACTAAGCAGTAGATTGCCTGATGTATGATAATGAGCCATAACACAAAAGTGCATCTGGCATGTGCAACTGAATTCTGTAATCATGTTAATGGTATGGCATAGCACTGTACCATAGTGTTGACTGTATCTAGCTTATATGTTATGTACCTAATTTATTATGATAAAATGCATTAATCTAAATAAATATCTAACAGATGAAACCAACTACCTACCTGCTTTTCTAATTAACTTGAAAGTACCTTTTCAAAATCAAAACAGAAAACTTTAATAAATAATAACAATAAAAAAAAGTCTTGATCGTTTCTTTTTTTTTTTTGCATGTTTAAGTCACAACTATAACAAAATCAGAGCGGTCATCTCCCTAAAAATAAACTCTGAAGCAACCTGTCCTGAAATAATGTTCTCATTAATACCCCTCCGAGTCCAGGGATGTGTTTGAATCTTTCTCTCCCTTTTTCACTGAGGTAATCAAGTCCACATGGAGGTGAGAGCGAGCTGCTCCGGGTGCCAAACATGGCAATCAGTGTGTGATGAGTCATGCTCCCTTTTAAGCTGCCTTAAGTTAACCCCATGCTCTCCATTTTTCACTCAGAGAATAACTCTGCAGTCAGAGATCTGGATGCATGTGGTTCTCTACATTCCACTCAGAGCTGGAACTTTAAGTGATATGGATTGTTGAGCTCATCAGCTGAGGCTACTCCAAAGAGGAAAAAAAAAAAAAAAATTCACTGCATACTTTCCATCTCTTCAGGCTATCAGTCATGGGGCGCAAAAACTGATGCGGAGTACAAAAGCAGCACAGGACACTTCAACCACACAGAATCCAACAAACTGAGAGAAAAAATAACAAACTTGACATGTAGACTTGATTCAGTTATAATTAAAGAGTGTGAACAACATCAGAATACTGAGTTTAGCCGGTCATAACAGAAATCGTATACGTACTATATACACCAGCTTTCAAAAGTTGTGCGAATGTTTTGGAAGTCTACTGATCCCCAAAACTGCAATGAACAACAGTTTAATTGTCAGAAAGCTTACACAAAGCTTACACAAAACTGCTTGTGGTGCAAGAAACCTTGACTAACTTTACAAGTGACTTCAGATAAAAAATAAGCAGCTACAAATGTGTAGAATATAGACTCTTTGTTGATGTGTGTATCCAGATCCCACTCAAGAGGGCAAACAAATATCATTCAGATCATACTAAAACAAGACAGAGTGTGATCCAAGGCACATTTGACAATAATGCTAACTGATCTGGCACCAGTTGTCTTAATTAAATCCCAACTGGCTGGAGGACATTAATTTCGAGACACGGCCATGTGACTCCAGCCTGGCCCTATGCTAGCACACGCTGCCATCCTGGGACAGCTGAAAACTGTATTCACTCAAGACCTAATAGCCTCCCTCGGTTTAGTGCTACATACAGGTCAATTGTCCATGTCTGGTACATAGGGATGATAGTAAAAAAAAATATATATATGATAAGACTAAAGACTTATCTTTACAATTTATATTAATATTGCAATTGATCCATTCACCCTCTGGTATTTATTTGATGAATATTCAGTAATATGAGGAAATGTATCTTCATAAATGAAGCATTATGAAGTTACATCATAGTGTTCTATGTAGAGTTTCAAAAGAAAAAAAAAATGTATCCAGTCATTCAACAGCTCTACGGCTTTAACGGGCAAGCTGTAGTTAATCACGCTGTGTGCAGCATGGCTCTAAAAGTCATCCCAGACTCTCACGTCCGCCAAAGAGTCTGCTCGGGGGGGTTTTCAGCAAGACTGCAGCCGGAGCATTTTCAAACCATCTGAAAAGAACAATTCCTCAGTAGAACCATTTGCCTTTTTCTCTCTGACCGTATGGAGTGTGTAATTGATTTCAATAGTAATTGAGTTCAAAATCACACCATCTCACTCCTTTACAGGCTTCTCAGAGGGTTTTATTGTTACATATGTGACTGGAAATAGAAATCTGTTCCCTTCAAGACAGAAACACTGATGTTAACTTTATCTCTCAGTGCCCTAGATTATCTAACCTAACTATAGACCAACAAAGAAATTTAATTAATCTCCACTAATCACTTCAGAGCATTCCAAAAAAAAAAAAAAAAAAAAAAAAAAAAAAAAAAAAAAGCAGTATTTTACATTTCTTAAGATTTTTAATAAAAATACATATTGCTTTGTTTTATAATATATATTGTTGCATAAATGAATAACAACCTGTATTATTATTAGTATTGTTATTAGTATTTTAAAATCATAAAAGAAACCAAAAGAACAGGGGAAAAAAACAGCACTTTTGATTAGCGGAACGTGTGAAGACCACGTGAGGAACCCTATCACCATCTCATTCATCTTAAACCCTAATTTCTTTCTATTAATTATGAGCTGATTAGCTGTGGGTCTAGCGCTCTTCCTTCGCTCTGTGCTGAGCACTGTATTCCCTCGCGGAAAGCGGAGAGAACATTGATCAAATGAGAAAAGAGAGAGAGAAGCAGATAAATTCTTCACATATTCACTCCAGGGCTGGCCACGTGCCACGAAAACGCTCCAGAGGCTCTTTCAGCACATGGGCGGTGGGAGGACTGGGGGGTGAAGAGAAGAAGGAAAAGAGAAGTTAATATTCTGACAGCACAACACAGTCAGACTGGATGCCGCAATGAAACTACTCCAAATTTTTAATGTGCCGCCACTGGCCAACAGAAGAAGGGAAACTGCACTGTCCTCTAAACAGCCCAGAGGACCAGCAGCACATGTGTAGCAGCAGTAGATGTGTGACGGTAGTTGTAATGACTATCTTAACTGAACCAGTGGAAATCTGATCAAGTGAAAGCAAATGCATCGTGAAGACAGAATACTGGACGTCTGACAAATAACAACTAGCATGTACTGGTAAATACTCTGGATCATGCTATGCATCTGTCCATGACTCTTGTTAGTCTTTATTAACCCTCTCTGGGAGGGCTAACAGGTGTGAGAAGGTTCTGCTGTTGATGGCTTAATGAAAGGGAAGGCCCGGCTGTCTGATGCTGACTGAGACTCACCTGTTTCACCCACTGGTGCGAGTGTGTTTGGGATTGACACAAAGACAGACAGAAAAAAGACAGCTGAAGTATGTTCAGCTGTTTTACAACCTTCAATGTCAATGTTGGTAAACCATTAAGGAGATTATTAAATTTGAGAAAATTAGGCTTTTTTTAAGGACTGTTAAAGCTTTCATATATATATATATACTACAAAAATTGCCGCTACTAAAAAGGCATTCAAAAAATGACTTGTATTTTGCACCCCAATTTTGGTTAATTCCTATTATTACTAATACTAATCTGCATAAATTACAAATACTAATGAATTATTATAGTTAACAGTAGTGAATAATAGTGTAGAATTATTTTCAAATATTTTTGTAGTATGAGTAGATAAAAATGTATTTGTCGTATTTATTATTATTATTTTATTTCTTTTTGCATTATGGTAATGGAATTGCAGGATATTGTGGAAAAAAAACTCAATTTAAGATTCACCTAATTTATAAAATATATAGCAAGCTGCCCTTTCTCTTTTTATCCTCAGAATGGTGCACCTAGAAAAGGAAGGGGTGCAACCTGAAGATTTACATTTACATTTATTCATTTAGCTGACGCTTTTTATCCAAAGCAACTTACAATTGCTATACATGTCAGAGGTCGCACGCCTCTGGAGCAACTTGGGGTTAAGTGTCTTGCTCAGGGACACATTGGTGTCTCACAGTAGATTCGAACCCTGGTCTCTCACACCAAAGGCATGTGTCTTATCCACTGCGCCAACACCACCCATTAGTCTAGATAAATAGTAGATAATGCAGGTGCAGAGTATGTCCCACTAACCTCAGCAAACACCCAAACCCACAGACTACAGGAAAACATCTAGAAGAAAAACACTCAGGGGTAATAAAGACAACGTTTGCAGGACAGCTGCTCTCTCTCGGACAGATGGGTCAACATAGAGACCACCTGTTCAGTACATGCACACTGTGAGATCCCCAACTATAGACTGATAGGGGTAAAAGGGGTTTGAAAAGGGAGAGTTTGTGAAATTCTGCATTAGAAAAAAGATGCTTTATTGAACCACAGAGAAGACGTAAAAAGTCTTCCTTTTCTCATTCACAACATCTGTTGCAATAAGAGTCTTTAAGCCCAGGGCTGACATGTGCTTGTTTTTGCCCACTGGTCAGCCTCATGGTGAATGATGTGTGTTTATTAATGTAGAGAACTAATGCATGCAGAAATTCTTCACACTGACTGTTAAAAATCAACATTGAAGCTACTCCTCAGACAGAGCAACAAAAGTTCAACTCATTATGTTGAAACTTAGATAAAACGATTCATTGACAAGAATGATACACATTTAATATTTTATGGTCCTACGCTTTCCACAGATGATATAAACACATATTAATACATTTAGACCACTTAACTTATTGATTGTTATCGGGATGTGAAGAGAGATACAACCAGCATAACAAATGTTTTTTGTAATCCAAATCACCTACCATGCCTTTAATACACTATGTCCTTCCTTGCAAGAGAAACTTTGCAGAAAAGTGACGAAATGGACAAAATCTCAAAATACAGTTCTGGAGTACAGCAAAAACAAGTCATTCCTACAGATAAAGGTCTAAATATCATGGAAAAAGAGATCTCACACCATAAAGGTCAAACCTTCTACTCGACGCTTTAACAATGTCACAGTGATAAGATAAATATTGAGAAACACCAATAATAAAGATAATAATTCCAAAAATAATTTACCCCAAAAAATCTCATGGCATCACTTCTGAACTTGAGGCACCTTGAAGAAGATCCAACTTTCACTGAAAAACGATATTTGATTCATTGCTTTCATAAGCAGTCAGTGCCATTAGCACAATGATTCCATTTAGGACATTGGTGATGCTGTTTTTTTGTTTCAGGGATTTCTCTTGGCTTGTGTGCTGTGAATGGCAAAGCTTGAGGTGGGCAGAAGGCAGATGGGCTGCAGGGTTCAATCATGCAGCTGGATTAGGGCTGTGATCACAGATCTTTTACGCAGCACAAGGGATGACATGGAGCTGCTGTATGGCATACAGACTCAAAGATCACAAGAAGCTTCTCAGCGGTGACATTAAATAGGGAATGCAGACGTATCCTTTACATTCAATCCGATATTGATAAAAAGAGCACAAAGGAGGATTAAAGAAAGACTTAACATGAGACAAGCTCACAATTATGAAACTATGAAAGAAAAAAGTGCATGGAAAAAAGCAAGTATTAGAGTTGACTATAAAGAAAGAGGACTCTTGTGCTTATTCAAGTAGACAATTTCTGCCAAAGTGGGATATAACAGTATCTCATCGCCAAATTTGGCCAAACTCTCAAGCAGGTTTTTTTTTTTTTTTTTTTTTTTGATAAACACTCTTTAGAATCCAGAGGTTCAGTTTGTTGGCTCCTCAACACCAGGCTCAGGAATGTTTTGTTAAACAGCCACAAAACCCAGAGAAGGTTTTACAGCCAGTGTCCAACACTCCAGCTTCAGGGTTGAGCTCTATTGTAGCACACATAAAAGGGAGATGTTTTATTCACAATAGCAGTGTACTACATTATGTAGGGTATCGGGGGACTGGCGAAGGAATGCAGATCAATTGCCTCTCAACCTTCAAAGCTTCTAATCAACTGAGAAGCTTTGGATGCTTTTGTTAATATTATTACACAGTGTATCAACAAATTCCAAAATCATTCATTGCTGCCAAAGCATCCTAGTTAGATGTTGTGTGGTAACTAACTGTTTACATTTTCCATTTTCAAGAAAACATGCTTGTAGTAAAATCGGGTAAGCAACACAAGGCGAACACTGCAACATTGCCACAGTTATTTTACTTTAAGGTTATTTTCATCACAACCAATAATTGATGAAGTCCATAACATTTGTAGGAAATGAGGATTGTGAGCTTATGGTGTGACACGAGACGTGAACGTAACGTCAGTTTCAGTTATTTGTTTTGCCATGGACGATGGGGAGTATTAAGAAACATCTGACTGTCAAATTCCACAACCATGTTCTGAGGGATTTTGAAAAACTTAATGGGTGCCAAAGCAAGGATTATATTTGCTGATAAAGAGGAGTCCTTATCCAAGTCTTCTTTGAGATTGCTGTACAACTGTGCAAACTCATCAGAATTCTGTGTTGTGATAACATTCACAGCTGTTTTAACACTCTACGTACACATTGGAGTAATTATCCATGTCCTCCTCCGCATGGTGAAATGCAACCACCACACGCTGCCCCTTAAGCTTCTTACAAACCCAAACTTCATATCGAAAAAGTGTCCTTTTATAGAGACAGCAGCCTTAAGGGAGAGGGCCTGCCGAACAGTGGTTCCAGGTACAGGAACAGCTTCACAAACACAGAGGGACGGGGGTAGAAACGACGACAGTAAGGAATCCATCACTTGCTGTCGTGCTGTGTAGCATGCCATCTTGAAAACAAGACCAAGGGATGCTGGCCAGATTTCTAAACCGAATGCACCCACACACAAAAAAACATCTCATCTTTAATTCAGATGCTGTATCTGTTTGAAGTGAAAAGGCCTTAAAACTGGCTCAGAGATTCTTAAATGGAATGAGTTGAGTTAGTTGAGTGCAAACAGTCTGTGCTAGATGCAGGTACTGCTACTTAAAGTCTGTCCATGTTTTCCTAGGGTACAGTTAAGTGAAGGTGTGAACTTCATAATGATTGAGGGTTGAGTACATTTTTTAGTTCCATTTTCACACATCATTTCATTGCCTGAAGGCAAAAAACTCAAGAGGCCAAACATAATTTTCCAACCAGAGCTGTTGGTTAATGGATGCTGAATGATTGCAATATAACCATCAAGAGGTGGAAAACTGTAGCATTGTTCCTTTCATAGGAAGTACAGATGGACCCCAAGGCATCAATGCATACTGCATTATGTTTGGAGAAAAGGATCACGAATAAGCAAATCTAACTAACAAGTTATGCCTCCCCAACATGCTGCTATTTTCTTGTTAATCTATCTAACGCACTTGGTGTGTGCAAAACCGAACATTGCCATCTACTCCCATGTTCCTGAGTCACAAGCACTGGTCATGTGTTCCCATAAGTAGTTTTCCAAAGTGGGATTTTTAGAAATTTAATAGGAAAATACAATGTCAATTGAAATGTATAATACAAAAACAATGTACTAAAATGAGACTGACTTAATATTCCATTAGACCTAACTTATATTGTTAATTTAGAAAAGAAAGGGTACCAAGAACAAAAAAAAAAAAATGCACATTCGTGACCAGTCCTCATTGAGAGAACACATCATGATTGACGAAGCATATGCAGCTAGGTAAAGGGGAATGTTAGATTATGCATTTCCTTTAGAAAAAAAGACAATGTCTCTTTCAGTCCAAAGATGCATCACTATTAGCCTTCCGAGATCCGTAGATAACATCTTTGAAGTAGACAGAAGAGAAAATCATTCTTAATCAATTGATGACAAGCATTGATTAAGATGAAGACATCTAAGGCACTATAAGAAAATCATTTTCATGGTCAGACTTTTGCGCCGTGGACAAAAAGCTATGGGCAAAAAGTAAAGCCTTTTTCCAATCAGTGTTAATTTTGACAACAAATTTGGATTTAGTTTGGATTTAAAATTCCGTAATCGTGCACAGCCTGAGAAACGCTTTTCTGTGTGCAAGATTCATGTGTATGCACTCAGATGTTGACATTTTTGAACGTTTTATGAGAAGTGCAGCACGATTACGCTAGCTTATGTACCGTCTCATAGATCAGTTTGTTCAAATGTGTGCATCTAAACCTCCCAATCATGCAGGAGATTCATTCTGATTGGATCTCTTCCCAAATCATCCCTCCCTAACATTTTTGTCTTGTTTTTATTAGTCAACAAAATTAACACGGTTTCCAATGAAAAACCCAAAATAATAGCTCAATGGTCTCTGCTTACATGGACAATGAACAGGTGCTCACTGTGAGCACTACAGAATGCAAAACAAAGATAACAAAGTAAGGAAACAAAGTAAAACTAAGCATATGGGAGATAGATATTTCCTGCTACCTCTCAACACTCAGAGACCCACACGGTGCAGAGTCAGCCAGGTTCACATTGAAGAGGAACTTAGGATGGGTACATGCCACACGCAGAAGCAGCACATATTTATTTTGGTTCCCACAATAATAGGTACTGTAGTTCACAATGACCACACCAGCAGTGTGCAAGAAGAGTTTCGTTGCTGAGCTTATTTTTACCATGCTATGTGCTTTCAAACTTAGCAGAAAACACTTTGAGAATGCATAAACCTAAGAACAATGTACTGCAATTTAGGCCATCATGAAGAAACAAAGATGCAAATACAGTACTGGGCAAAAGTCTTAGGCCACTAGTATTTTCACCAACAAAAAACGGTTTTAATTCAGTTATTTCTATGTTTTGCTGTAGTGTGTCAGTAGTAAATAGCAGTTTACATTTCCAAACATTATTTTTGCCATTAATTGTAATAATCCAGTGAGATTTTTGTTTGCACAAGGTGTCTGAAAACAACCAGTGCTCCACACAGAGATCTGATCTCATCATCATCAGTCTGTCTGGAATAATATGAAGAAACAGAACAAACGGAGACAGACTAAATCAAGAAAAACTGTGGCAATGTCTCCAAAACACTTGCGCAAGTGCACCTAGGACAAAAGTTTTCTTAACGCATAGTGTGGTCACACCAAATGTTGATTTAATTTAGTTAAGTTAATAGAAGTAAATTAATCAAATCTATTTATGGCATTATTTTTGACGCGCTTATTAAGCTGGTGTCAGACTACATTTAATGCTAAAAGTAATGTTTGGAAATGTAAACCGATATTTACCACACACACTACAGCAAAACATAGAAATAACTGACGTAAATCCATTTTTGTTGGTGAAAATACTAGTGGCATAAGACTTTTGCACAGTACTGTAAATCAGTGACTCATTTACAAGTCAATTAATTATTTTTTTATTATTATTCATTGACAAAGTCTATAAGGTTTTGCAATATTTCAACAAATCAGACGGTTTTATATATTTTTTTAAGGTTTAATTTTTTTAAGTTTTAATGATTCTCAACTGCCAAGTCAAATTATCCATATATTAGGGGTGCATGATAAATATCGGCCTATAATTAATGCGCATCTCGTCAGTAAAGAAGGTTCTCTAATCAGCGGTAAATTCCATCAGGTGCGTGATTTCACATAGAGCAGCTGTTACTACACAGAGCTGTTGTTAACTGACAAGCTGCGCAAATCCATGTTCATTATCAAATAACCGGCTTTACTGACAAGATGCACATTAATTATCGGCCGATATTTATCGTGCACCCCTAAGTAAAACCCAATATAAAAACCCAGAATTTTTTTTTCACTTCACGTATGAACTAACTGCATTTGCAATATGAAACATGCTTTAGAGAAGAAAAAGTGCTGTGCTCTGCTACCTGACAATAAGGCCTTATTCAAATGTATCTAAGACACTATCAAACCCATTCATGACAAGCCCACTCTGGAAAGCTAAGTGGCCATAAAGCATCTGGGAAACAGTGTGGGCATAATAGGTAATCAGAATCACTCTACTCGATGCTTGCCACTAAATCCATTCATTAAAATCCAAACTGCAGAGAGCCATGATAGCAGGTGTGATCATTTTTTCAACAGATCTAAGCTAGATCCAAAATCTTGTTCCTAAAATGCCGGTCAAATGAAGACAATTATCCTACACCACCTGATTCGATGCTCATCTGTCTACCCAAATTCAAGCTTCAACTACAACAGCCCTTGAAAATAACTGAAGATTCAAGGTGACTGTGAGCTAAAAGTTGTGCTTCAATTTTTCATTGATTAACAATGAGTGTTAGGGATAATTATACAGTCATGTATTATTTACATTGCTTGCAAATGCGGTTACATGTTACCTGAATAATAATGGGGAAAAAACTTTTTGTTGCTTAACAAAATGTAATCTAAGCAAGTATGTTATAATGCAATACATTCTTTCTGTCACTGTGTATTAGGAATCACACAGTGCAACACTGCATTTAACGAAATTCAGTCCATTAGCTACAACTTACAAGTAGCAAAATAATGTCAGTCCAAACCTGTTTTGGTACAATCCAGGCATAGATATTCATTGACATTATGAATTTGCTTTAAACAAAAGTACAAATCAGCAGTGATCCACTATGATTAAATGCATTCTTGATTGCTTTTGCTTTATCTAAATTCCTCTGGAAACAAAGTGGGGCCTGTGGTAAGCGAGGAGTGCAACAGAATGAGTCACTGACGTCAAGGATAAAGAACCTTCACAGAGAGCTCTGTATCTAAATGAGAGATGAAATGGAAAATATAATGGGTGACAGGGTGCAATAGAGAGATAGTGTGTCTATCTCATCTGCCCCCACCCCTATCTCTACCAAAGAGAGTAATTACAGAAGAAGAAAAGGAAGAGAAAAGTTTAAATGGCCCCTTCAATATAACTGTGCTCACATACGGTATTATTCTGTTCTGATTAGGCATGAATATTGTGAGGGGGCTTGAGTCCTTTCTAATGGCAGATAGATACAGCAAGAGCATACTGATGAATTTACACAGACACTTTCCCCTCTACAAAGCCTTGATTGGGCCTAAAGCTCAGAGCAGCCAGATTTAAATTCGCTTAAACAGTCTGAAAAGATACAAAAGTGCTCAAGAATAAAAGTTGAGTTGATTTTGATCGACTTCAGGTGAAAACACATGACCCACATTATTCAAGTCCATTCAGCCAGGCTATCTGCAACTTGAAAGTTACTTTCATGATCTATGAACCGGAGAACAGTGTTACTGACCTGGCCTTCCTGGAATTTTGTAAATCTTAAGTAAGTTTATTAAGTTACTAACCTCATATTCACACCAGTCACAAGTTCAGACACACTACTCATTATTCGTAAAGAAATGAAGCATTTTTTAAGATCACAAGAAACAAATGTAGTCAAGTGTGTCCACATTTTTGACTGGTATAGCAGGAAAAAAAAAACTGTAAGAAAACAAAATCCAAGTCGAGCAATCGACTTGATTCTCAGAGAGGTTGCAGACACATAATAAACCTATGGTCGTGTCACACAGTTAAAAGCTGGACACTTCCCAACTTGCTCGTGATGAGTAAAAGGGAACACCCTGGGTCTAAAATTCACAAACCACACCTGTTATTGCTAGCAAATCTGAACATTAGCCTCCGCTCAATCACCCTCCACAAGAGGTGATTTACTATGCAACACCACAGTTTGTGGGAAGACAGGCCAGATAATACAGAAGAGATTAATCTAAACCTAAGGGGAAGGTTATGTCACATCATACACGTCTGCTTTTTGGGCAGCTTATTTTTGCTGAAGGCTGCCAACAGCTCGCTCTTCCTTCATGTGTCTTCAGTGGGAGTGTGGGAGGAAATACTTAATTATTCTGATAACCAAAGCAAGGTTTGAACATTTTAACACATGCTCTCATAAGATCACCAGACACTTGAAACTCACCTACAACACAATGTAGAACTGCCATCATCATATAACATGAACCCAGTGTATTAAAGAACTGTTATGCTCATTGTCTTTATAACATAAACAGAAGTGTCAAAGTTTTGACACAAACTGAGCTAAACTTATATGGTGCATTCTAAACATCTCTCGAGTTTTAGTGTATTGCTGCATTGCAACAACTGCCTATTTCCATGATTGTTCAAACAGAAATGCACATGTGTATATGCATAGCCTATGCATCTCTTTTTCTCACACCCCATATGAAGAAAAATCCAAGTATGAGCAGAGCTCAACCTGATTTTACTAACTGACCAATTTAGCTGTTCATTTTAACAATACTATCAATTCCAAGACTAATGCGAGGACAATCTATATCATAAATGGAATGCATTTAAAACAACTGTTTGTTTATGAATTATTTATAGGCAGTGCGCAAATAGAACGCGTACAAAATGTTCAGCTCTTTCTTTCTTTCTCTCTCTCTCTCTTTCTCTATATATATACATATATATCAATCTTAAATACCTGTGGGTTGAGATCAAACTAGATTTTTTTTCTTACCTCATGGTGATTTCCACGCTGTATGTTCGTTGTTATATAATTTCAGAGTTGACAAAGTTCGCACTTGATTACAAAAGATATGAATGGAAAGCCGCAGGACCAGAGTTTGTATCCCGCAAAGTAAAAATAAAATAATAATAATAATAAAAATGAAAGTAAATAACAAAAAAAAAAAATTGGTCTACATGATCTACCGCATTGCACCTCTTATGTGGATGCTGCAGCACACAAAAAATGTAAGTGAGAACGCAATTTTCTGTTTGGTCTTGCAAGCGCCTGATCTTCTAATAGTAGCAACGTGCCGCTGGAATCCCCTTCTACAGCCACAGCAGCGACGCAGCGCTTTACTTGGATACGTCAACACGCAAGAGACGTACAGGCCACGCCCCTATATGGTAGTTCGTTAGTATTTAGTATTTTTCTTTTACTGTCTATGGTATTTAGACGGCACATACAATCTTAGACAGATTTGTAATATTTGTATAACACACAAATTATTGATAAGTAAAACGGAAATTAATGAATACATTTACTAGGGCTTGTAATTTAATTAATTTAATAATTAATTTAATAATTAATTTTAATTAATTATGGAGAACAGTAACACGTTAAAATTATTAACGCATTTGACGCACTTGCCCCGCCCCAGACCTATGTGGATCATCTGCCATTTCATACAGTCGATTGATGACTAATATGGGGCAGGGCAACAACTTAACTGCTTGATGGAGCCTAGAAAATGGCCCTAACATTCAAGATATGGGGCAAAACGCCCGTTTGAGATTGTGTTTCTTATTTACATCACATAGTTAAGAAATATCACACAAGAAGTAGGCTAAGTGCAATATCACAATAGTACAAATGTAGGCTAACAATCATCTTATACAACAGTTTATTAAGAAATTACTATATTGTGTTATTTTAGACACAATGTTGTCTGTTTTGCTCAGTTTGGCCAACCAAGAAGATAAAGACAAAGCAGAACTGTTCTTCTCTGAGCAACCCACAACGGCATTTCATTTCTTAATCTACGTTTTAAACTAATTTGGTGAACCATTTGGCGCGTTGAACCACTGCCCATAGTCGTGTTTGCTTTGACGTGGCTGCACAGACCGATCGGTGTATGACATTAAAGTACAGCGAGAACAATTCAAAAGCTCAAGAGTCTGCTCTCTAAGATCTTGCAGTTCTTTGATGTCACACACAGATCGGTCTGATGGCGATGATCCACTTCAAGTCCAACAAGCCTAATGATTCAATGAACCATTCATAAAGAACCATTTACTTCACTCCTGAATGAATCAGCTATTTGAAAGAATCAAATTAATGAATAAATGACTCATGACTTAATCATTAAGACATTTACCACCATCTACTGGCAGTTTTAGTTTATTATTTAGAGTATCATTTCATTAAAGAAATAATTTCATATTTTCATAGTAATAGTAATTAACAAAATAATTAATTAAAGTTATAGTTCACCAAAAATGTTAATTCGGTCATAATTTACTCACATGGTCCAAAGGCTGTATGTAATCAGTTTTATCAAACAAAATAATTTTTGCTGAACCTACTTTTTGTAATGCCTGTTTGATGCTTTACAAACAATGACTTTAAATTATCTTTTGGAAGTAATTTCTACAAATTTGATGTGCGATTAATTCAATTAATTAATCACCACATTATGTAATTAATTAGATTACAATTTTTTATCACTTACCAGCCCTACAATTATGCAAATTAGCAGTCAGCAGTGGTATTATTGACTATTTATTATTATAAATACCAATGCATAGTTTTTCCAGCAAAAATAATACATAATAATAATAATCAAAGACTATATTTGATAGCGCATTTGATAATATTCATTCAAGCTTTATCACCATGTTAAGATGCTTGACAAGCGTATGTCATCTGACTATGATCTGCAGTCACATGTTCATAAAAAGAACCAATGGTGTTCGAACCGTGTGACTTGAGCAGGGTTAAACCCCCACATCTCAGTTAGCTAGATCAACTATCATTGTCACTCATGCATCTCTGATTCTGAACTGTGGTATTTATATGGATATATATGGATAAATATGAACTTTATTTATTTATATAGTGGGTATAGAAAAGAATCACCCCCTTTAAAATAAGCTCAGTTTGAAGGCTTTGCAGCCCTGAAATGAAAGAAGGACACCAATTTTTTTTTAATCCAGTTGTATTTACTCATAATAACATCCAAGTGAAAATAAAAAAAAAATAAAAAAAAATGTTAGAAGACTCAGTGGCACACAAAGAAATTTGACTTTCAACTGTAATCATCAGTGGTCATTTTGATAAGCTCAGCATGAAAAGAGCTTTCCTGGAGCATTTCAATTGATAGTGCAACTGAAACAAACAATCAGTTATGGGTGGCAAGGCACTGTCAAAAGATCTCCAAAATAATGTGGTGGAAAAGCACAAGCCGGCTTAAAAAAAAAAAAAAAAATCTAAGGTTTTATCAATGCCTAAAAGCAAAGAGAAGTCAATTATTAAGAAGTGGAAAGTATTTGGTACAACACAGGCCCTCCCTGGATCAGGACATTACTCCAAACTGGATGAAAGTGCCAGAGAGGTGACCAAGAGTTGAAGTAATTTATGACAAAGAATGGTCATTGTGTGCATGAGACAACAATATCACAAATTCTCCTCAAATGTGGCTTGTCTGTGAGGGTTACAATTTTATTTTTAAGGGTTCCATTTATGTCTAAAATTTTAGAAAAAGTTGTGTCTGCTCAATTGAGCTCCATCCTGCAAAAAAAAAAAAAAAAAAAGATCTATATGAAGAATTTCAATCAGGTTTCAGGTGCCACCATAGCACAGAAACTGCACTTGCTAAAATTACGAATGACTTGCTTCTTGCATCACATCAAGGCTGCATCTCATTGCTAGTTTTACTTGATCTTAGTGCTGCATTCGACACCATAGATCATGATATACTCATAGATAGATTACAAAACTATACAGGTATTCAAGGGCAGGATCTAAAATGGTTTAGATCCTACCTGTCCGATCGCTACCATTTTGTTTATTTAAATGGGGAGTCATCTCCTTTATCACCAGTAAAATATGGAGTGCCACAAGGATCCGTCCTAGGTCCTCTTCTATTTTCAATATACATGCTGCCCCTTGGTAATATTATTCGAAAATACGGGATTAGTTTCCACTGTTATGCTGATGATACTCAGCTATATATCTCATCGAGACCAGATGAAACTTCTAAATTATCTAAGCTAACAGAGTATGTTAAAAAAGTAAAAGATTGGATGACCAATAATTTTCTCCTATTAAATTCGGATAAGACAGACAAATAAATTATTCGACCAAAAAACAGTACACAGAATGTTGTAGATTACATTTTCCAACTAGATGGATGTAGTGTTACTTCCTCTACAGTCAAAAATCTGGGTGTTATATTAGACAGCAACTTGTCTTTTGAAAACCCTATTTCCCATGTTACAAAAACTGCATTCTTCCATCTTTGAAACACTGCCAAGCTACAAAACATGTTACCTCTTTCTGAAGCAGAAAAGCTAGTTCATGCATTCATGACCTCTAGACTGGACTATTGTAATGCACTTCTAGGTGGTTGTCCTGCATCTTCAATAAACAAGCTACAGGTAGTCCAAAATGCAACGGCTAGAGTCCTAACCAGTTCAAGAAAATATCATCATATTACCCCAATTTTACAGTCTCTGCACTGGCTACCTATTAAGTTCCGTATCCGTTACAGATTATCATCACATTTGACTCCCAAACTCTGGAATAGTCTTCCTGATAATGTTCAGGGTTCAGACACACTCTCTCGGTTTAAATCTAGATTAAAAACACATCTCTTTTGCCAAGCATTTGAATAATGCATCTCTTCAATTGTGTCTGCAGTTCGCTTCTGATCAAATGTGCATTCTTATTCTTTAGCTTGGGTTAAACTAATTAATATTACTTTGTTGGAACAGCACCTACGCTAATTATGTCTCTATTAGTTTCTCTGTTTTGCTACGGGATTTACATCCTGTGATCACATCCTGTGGTAACTAGGATTTACACAAGCTCCAGTATGGATCCAAAACACCTGAGAAGAGATGATGCCAACCCCTCAGACGATCTCAGATGATGACAACATACAGAATTAACAAATATTGCTACAAGTGTGACTGCATCATATAATAATTGCTGTTAATAATGTTCATCATCTGGTTGACTACGTCTTGTATTTATTTTTCTGAAAAATCCTGTCATATGCACACAAACTGACAGTCACCACTTATAAGCTACTACTAAATATTGTAAAAACGTAATTTTCTGTAAAGTTGCTTTGTAATGATTTGTATTGTAAAAAGCACTATACAGATAAACTTGAATTGAATTGAATTGAATTGAACTGGTCAGAATAAAATGTAAAAATGGACGGAGCAAAATACCATCAAATTATTGAGGAAAATATGCTTCATTCTGCCAGAAAGTTCTCAATGGGAAGACGGTTTACTTTCCAATATGACATTGGCCCAAAGCACACAGCAAAACTGACCACACAAGTGGTTGAAGGAGAAAAAGTTGAATGTCCTTGCATGGCCAAGTCGAAGCCCAGACCTAAACCTCATTGAAAATCTGTGGAATGACTTAAAGACGGCAGTCCACAAACAGTCACCATCAAATTAAACTGAACTTGAGCAGTTCTGCAAAGAAGAGAGGGCAAATATTGCAATGCGCAGAGTTAGAGACATTTCCAACAGACTAAAGGCTGTATTTAAAGCAAAATGTGGTTCAACAAAAAAGTGGGTGATCCTCTATCCAACACATTGATTCCGGGTTGGGTTTTTTTTCTGACATGTTGGTGTTATATCTTTCACTTGGATGATATAAGTTGCACTGAGTAAATACAGCTGAATTAATTAATTCTTCATTTCAGGCTGCAAAGCAACAAAATGTGACTATTTTAAAAGTGCCTGGTTCTTTTCTTTACCCACTGTATATGTAGCATGGGTATATGACTGAAGGCAAAATGAAAGGGATATTATTTGTAATACAATTTCAAAATTGTGTAAAATTCAACTTTAAAAAAGTGTATACTGCCATCTGCTGGTGCACTCATTATACAGTTTGTGCACATATTTGAACAAAACATTCTTGTGCTTTAGATTCAGGATCCCTGTATAGTTTTATCCGTCCCACAACTGTATCACAGTCATGTCATTGCTATTTAGACCATATTTAGTCGTTAATACAGTGTTTAATTTATGCATTCTAAGTAGGCTACAATAAACATCTCTTTGAACGCACGTGTCGTTTCAAGCATGTTATAAAAAAGAAAGCATTAACCACCATTAAAAAATTTCTTACGTAATGCTTTGCAATACAACTACTACTACATAAATATTATACAATATTATTTATACAGTATTCCTCTAGGACTCTTTTAAATGACACGTCAGTTTAGCAGTCGCTCATTGGCCGTTTACGGGAAAGTTTGTAGCTATTATTTGGATAGGACAGGACAGAGACACAAAGTTGTGTACCAGCAGAGGGCGCGTGCATGGGTTGTCAAAATCCCCCGAGAATCATTTTCTGAGCCGCATTTAATTCACAGGACGTTTTGAGTCGTATGCATTTGAAACTAGCACGTGTAATAGTTTATCTGTTATTCTAAGGGACATGTAACTAACATAACTACTGAACTCCAATTTAGCAATTACTATAAAAATGATTTTAAATACAGTCATCACAAATACTATGATTGATCCACCCTGACCAGCGCTGCGAAATTAAACAAGTACCATGTGACAACGCAGCCATTAAGCTCCGCCCGTCTTTCTGCTGAATGAACCAATCACGATCTTCAAATCCGACACGTACACTACGTAGTGTGCACCCATCAGTGTGCATGGTTTCTATTTGCCCGTTCAGCTGCCGACCAATCAGAGTGGGGTTTTCTACGACTGAAGGTGGCCATATTTTCTGCCACCTGGGTTTTGCTTGAACCAGCTGTATTTTAGTACGACGCTAAATTATTTAGTAAGATACCCTTTATTTAAGGTTGATTACATCATGCCTTATTATCAGACGTGGGAAGAGTTTGCGCGAGCTGCAGAAAAGCTTTACCTGACGGATCCAATGAAGGTAAACCGATAAACAACCTCTTAGTTTGAGGCTACTGGCTACAAGCACAGCTCATGTTCACGTTTTACAGTCAAAAGCAACTTATTACAGCTGTGTAAATGTGATTTAGAGTAAATTTGATATGTGGTCTGTGCGTAAAATATATGTAATGTTAAGTATATATGCGTCTAAATCAACTGTCAGGCAGAGAAAGGCTGTACGTGTACTATAAATGTACGTAACTGTTAATAATGTTTATTCAGGTCAGAGTGGTTCTGAAATATCGACACTGTGATGGAAATCTCTGTCTGAAAGTCACAGATGATGCTGTGGTAAGTTTTAAGCTCCTGCAAATATAGTTTTGTTTGTGGTCTTGTGTAGGTCATGTGATTTTGACTGTTTTCTTTCAGTGTCTGCAGTACAAAACCGACCAAGCCCAAGATGTAAAGAAGATCGAGAAACTGCATGGGAAACTGATGAGATTAATGGTCTCCAAAGAGTCCCACAGTGGGGCCATGGAGACGGACTGAACATATCGAAGGACCTGTTGAGATTGGACAGTTGTTTGTTTCTCAGTCCTACTGGCAGTGAAGAGACATGGATCTGCAGGAGGATGGAGATGAAGTTTGGTTGATGTTTATTGACTGTTTACTGAGAATGTTCAAGATTTTGCTCGTTTGGAGAGCAAGCAGTGAGAACATCCTACAAGAGGCTGATTTCTGTGTTCCTGTTTGGAGGTCGGACTATGTCATAATGATCAAACAGCTGTTTTCATTTGGTCTGCCTATTATTTAACATTTGGAAATAGTATGTTTTAACTGCTACAACATCAAGAGACTACAGTTTGAAGCAGGACCTTCTTAATTTTATAGATTAGAATAAAATCCCAGTCCTGAAGTTTATCTATGCATGATGTACAATGAACCTAAATAAATTGTTTTTTTTTCTTCATATTTTATTTTACTCTGCAAGCATTACTGTGTACTAACAAATAATGAGTTTCTTTAAAGATCATTTGAAAAGCAATTGTTATCAATAATTCTGTTTATTTCAATATTTGACAATACACTTCGGTCTAAAACTATTTTTATAAGATGAGAGAACAGCTGTCGACTGGAGGGTGTCAGTTTTATTAAAATTAAAACTACTCCAAGTTCTCAAAATTGTAATGGCGTTTTTGAATTATTTAAACTTCTCTTTTGGTTAATCGATGCAATTTATTGTTTACAGGAAATCTGGCCTAACTGCTTAGGATGACCTACCAGCAGTTTATCCCCTTTAAACTACTGGTCATGTTTAAAATAGAAACTTGGGTTCCTCAGGAGAACAAAAATCATGTGAGGAGGTACAGGCTCTGTGGTAAATGTTAAAACATAGACTCATGGAGGAAATGATAACTAAAAGATTAGTATATGAAAAAAAAGAGAGTACTTTTCTCCCAGTATCAAAGCGGCTTTCGTAAAGGATGAACAACCATGGATCCTATTATTTGCTTGGAGAATGAAATACGCAAAGTGCAAGTAAATAGTGAGTTTTTTGACATCGAAAAGGCATACGGTATGTTATGGAAGGAGGGGCTTTTCATTAAACTAAATTGGGAATAGGTGGTAAAATGATCAATTGGATTAGAGACTTTTTAAAACAGAAATATTGAGGTTTGAATAGGAGTGGAATTATCAAACACTCAATAAAAAACGGTACACCTCAGGGGAGTGTATGTAGCCCTTTATGGTTTAATGATTGATGATGTGTTTTTCGGAGTTGAGCAGAGAATAAGTAAACCTTTATATGCTGATGATGGAGCATTGTGGGTGATGGGTCGTAACATTAGTATACTGGAGTCAAGAATGCAGAAAGTGATAGATCAGGTTGGAGAATATGAGTGGTCTTTTGTTTATCTGTGGAAAAGACATAATATATATTTTTCACTAAAAAGCATGTAAACGGTGTCCATCTTCAGTTCTCTCTTCACAGCAGTTCAGTCGGTGTACTGTTTGAGTAAATGATTTACTCCGGGATATTGGTTTGTTTGAACTCAGAGGGATTGTCAGACACATTAAAAAAGTTAACAGCTTAAGTCATATGTGGATTAATGCTTATGCGAACCGTTTTAAATGATTCAGTTTGATTCGGTGAACTGGTTCAAAAAGATCCATTTACATCAAATGATTCGTTCGTGAACAATATCACTACACATGGACTACTTTGATGATGTTTTTATTACCTTTCTGGACATGGACAGTATACCGTACACACAGTTTCAATGGAGGGACTGATATGGAGCCAAAAGAGTCTCAATAAAGATAAATGCACACTATTCTTTCACATATGCACACATAGGATTCATACATGCACACACATGATTCATAAATACACACACATGATACACAAATGCGCACAAAATTTACAAATGCACACACAACATTTTAAAAGCACAGAAGATTCACAAATGCTTACACAATTCAGAAATGCACACAAAATTCAGAAATACACACAAAATTCAGAAATACACACACAATTCAGAAATGCAAACAACATTTACAAATGCACTCAAGATTCACAAATGCACAGGACAAGATTCAGAAATGTATTTCTGATGCACACACACATATATCTTAATTTACAAACTGCTTGCGGTCTGTGAACTTCACTGCATTCGTGTGTGAATTTTGAGACTCCCCTGACTTGACTCGACACACAAATGCCTTTTTTTAAACAGGGAATCTGCAACCAATCAGATATCTACCTTGTTTTAGCCAATCACAAGAATGCACCCCACGTGGGGGATTGTTTACTTATGAGCCAATCAGCGAACGACTCACTTTCCTCAGCGAACAACTCCCTTTCCACACGAAGCGAAAGACTCACTTTCCTCGGCAAACGATTCACTTTCCTCGTGCAGCGAACGACTCACTTTCCTCAGCGAACGATTCACTTTCCTCGCGCAGCGAAAAACTCACTTTCCTCACGCAGCCGGCGACCCACTTTGCGCAGCAGGAGACTCACTTTCCGAGAGTCACTTTCCTCTCGCAGCGAACGACTCACTTTCCTCATCGAAAGATTCACTTTCCTCACGAGTCACGCAGCGAACGACTCATTTTCCTCAGCGAACGATTCACTTTCCTCACGAGTCACGCAGCGAACGACTCACTTTCATAAGCGAACGATTCACTTTCCTCACGAGTCACGCAGCGAACGACTCACTTTCCTAAGCGAACGATTCACTTTCCTCACGCAGCCGGCGCCTCACTTTGCGCAGCCGGAGAGTCACTTTCCTCTCGCAGCGAACGACTCACTTTCCTCATCGAACGATTCACTTTCCTCACGAGTCACGCAGCGAACGACTCACTTTCATAAGCGAACGATTCACTTTCCTCACGAGTCACGCAGCGAACGACTCACTTTCCTAAGCGAACGATTCACTTTCCTCACGCAGCCGGCGCCTCACTTTGCGCAGCCGGAGAGTCACTTTCCTCTCGCAGCGAACGACTCACTTTCCTCATCGAACGATTCACTTTCCTCACGAGTCACGCAGCGAACGACTCACTTTCATAAGCGAACGATTCACTTTCCTCACGAGTCACGCAGCGAACGACTCACTTTCCTAAGCGAACGATTCACTTTCCTCATGCAGCCAGCGACTCACTTTGCGCAGTCGGAGAGTCACTTTCCTCTTGCAGTGGACCACTGACTCTCTCTTCATGTAGGGACCGAATTATTATAATTAAAGTGACTTCTATATTGCATCCAAAAGAATATTTAGATATATTTAAATATTCAAAACGATGTAATTTTTTTTCTTTCATTAAAATATTTAAATAAAATTAAATAATTTCCTATTGCAAATTTATGAATCCATGGTTAACTTTTTTCTGCAGTCACTGGGCTATATGTATTGAGACATTTATAAATTTATATAAAAATTATAAAAAAGTAAACCTGAATTGTAATCTAAACATCTGTATTTTCATACAATTTCATATTGGCTTTAATATGCAGCACCACAGGCATATCATGCTGTGTGAAAGCATTCATGTGATTGGCTCATAAGTAAACAATCCCCCACGTGGAGTGCGTTCTTGTGATTGGCTAAAAGAAGGGAGATATCTGATTGGTTGCTGACAATTTCCTGTTTTAAAAAAAGGCATTTGTGTGTCGAGTCAAGTCAGGGGAGTCTCAAAATTCACACACGAATGCAGTGAAGTTCACAGACCGCAAGCAGTTTGTTAATTAAGATATATGTGTGTGTGCATCAGAAATACATTTCTGAATCTTGTCCTGTGCATTTGTGAATCTTGAGTGCATTTGTAAATATTGTTTGCATTTCTGAATTGTGTGTGTATTTCTGAATTTTGTGTGCATTTCTGAATTTTGTATGCATTTGTGAATCTTCTGTGCTTTTTAAATGTTGTGTGTGCATTTGTAAATTTTGTGCGCATTTGTGTATCCTCTGTGTGTATTTATGAATCATGTGTGTGCATTTGTGAATGAAGTGTGTGCATTTATCTTTATTGAGACTCTTTTGGCTCTATAGACTGAGAGCTCTCGGACTAAATCTAAAATATCTTAAAGTGTGTTCCGAAGATAAACGGAGTTCTCACGGGTTTGGAACGACATGAGGGTGAGTTACTAATGACATGATTTTCATTATTGGGTGAACTTACCCTTTAAGTTACGATGCTTTTGGGAAACAGACCGTAATTTTTAATGAACTTTTTAGGCTAACGAAGCTTTTGGGAAACGGCCCAGGTCACATAAGAGAGTCATATGCTCAGATTCCGTGTCTAAAGATATTTTCGATTAAATAAATCAACAAATTTTTAGACTAACTCAACAAAAAGGTTACACACAGTTTAACTAAGGAGTTCCATCAATATGTTGGTAGCATATTGATGGAAATTAAAAGGTGGATAAATTGGCAAAAGAAGCCCTGAAGACAGAAAATATAGCTAGATATAAAAACAACATTCAGTAAATCAGAAATTAAAGTTATCATTAAAGACAATATTAATAAAATGTGGCAGGATACATGGGATCAGGAGGAGAAAGGAAGACATTTATATAGCATTCAGAAAGAAGTGATTGTTAAAAAGTACAGTAACATGAGGAGGCAGGAGGAAACTATTTTCAAAAGACTGAGGATAGGGCACACAAGGTTAAATAGTTGCTTAAGATTAATAGGAAAAAAACCAGACAGGATTATGTATACATTGTGGTGAAGTGGAAGGTGTAAAACATACTCCTGATATATTGGAAATAATCTGAAAAAAAGGAAAGAACTACAGAGGCATTGAATAATGGATTGAGCTTAAAAAAAATATTGAGTCTGCCTGGCACGCAATACATAAGGCTGTCATGACTATCCTCCAAGAAACTCAGCTTGTAAACAGGATTTAATAATGGAAGGAAAGGGTTTACACACACACACACACACAAAGAGTAGACTGAAATGTTATAGCCACTGATCTATGTATATATTAGATCAGTGGTTATATCCCAATGAGTTCACAATTCAGTTCTTCAGATGGCGGTAATGTACTTCGTTTGCAAATAAAAAAACACAGAAGAAGAAGAACCCACGGAAGACGTTTAGCCAACGGTCAGCGGGTGTGACGTTTGAGGCTGAGAGGTGAGTGTTTGGCGTTTTTAATAATTTTAGCAAAATTAAGATAGTTTGTTAATTAATATTAATCCGAAGCAACAACATATCAGTCAGTTAGAGTGTTGCTATAGCACGATCTGTACATGTGTAATTATTATTATCAAATCACTGGTTTTGCAGCAACATCCACGTTCAATAATAAGTTTATTAAGGTAAATACAATTAAGAATGAACTTCTGTGCATGTTATTTTAGCTACTTGGTGGCTCATAAATGTTTTTTTTTCCCCTTAAAAAAAAAAAGTTCCTTATTAGTCTTTTATTATTAGTCTCTCGACTAAAAGGATTTAGCCTCTTAGATTAAATATTTTAAAAACTGTTTATGTCATTTTTGTGTGCAGGAAAAGTAACGTTAATGTGCCAGATGATGTTATGATATATCTGTAAAAGAACATTCTGACATTCCTGTTTACAGGGTATGTAGTGTGTGTTGGGAAAAGAGCTTTGTCATACACTCAGTGCTGGGAGTGTTGTGCAACAAACCTTTGCTCCATTTTCCTGCATGCATGCATGCATTAAAAGCATGTTGCTTAGTGGTTGTATAAAAGGTTGCTAACTATCATAATTTCCACCTTGCGCAAGACTCCAGTTTACTCCACGTAGATAAAAATATAAGTTGTTACATTCTAGGGCCCTAAACCATGTACACAGAGTTGGCACTGGCGTTGGGACTTGGAGCGGTGGTAGCTCTGGTAGCTGTGATATTCCAGAAGAAATCAAAGATTGTCCTGGAAGCACAAGATGGGTGGTGGGGTGTGGGAGCTTGTCCCCAAGAACCCGAGGATGACAGTATCCGCCCTTTCAAAGTTGAGACAACTTCTGGAGAGATTGAGGTAATCCTGATGTCATCATCAGAATAAGGTTTCACTGGAAATACATTTTGGTGTGTGTTTTGTCTGTAGCAAAATCTCCTTTATAATCCTTAGGATCTAAACCTCAGGCTAGATCAGACACGCTCCTTTCCTTCTCTTGAAGACAGTCAGTTTAACTATGGCTTCAACTCCAAATACCTTGAGAAGGTTGTGTCTTATTGGAGGAATGATTTCAGCTGGAGGAAACAAGTGGATAAACTAAACAAATACCCTCATTTCAAAACCAAAATCGAAGGTGAGTCAAGACTGGTACACAGCCGTAGTAAAGGCAAATGCTGTGATGTTTTGGAGCTATTTAGCATTGCATCACATATTAATTTTATGTTGTTCTCTCTCTAAATAAAGGTATTGATATTCACTATGTTCACGTGAAACCAAAGAGGCTGGCTGAGGGAACCCGTGCTGTGCCTCTGATGATGGTACATGGATGGCCAGGCTCCTTCTATGAGTTTTATGGCATCATCCCCCTGCTTACGGAGCCATCCAGTCCTGATGACATTACCTTCGAAATCATTTGTCCCTCAATACCTGGTTATGGTTTTTCAGAGGCCCCGCATAAAAAAGGTAAAGGGCAAACAACCCAGCCTAACAGATATTTTATTGTTTAAAACTAATGTGGAATAGTCGATTAAATATTTTCCTTTTTTTGCATTTAAAAAAATAATCAAAACCTGTATTTTGCACAGGTTTTGACGGTCTATGTGCAGCACACATATTCAATAAACTGATGAAGAGGCTTGGTTTCGACCAGTACTATGTTCAGGGAGGAGACTGGGGCTCACTTATTACCACTAATATGGCCCAGCTGGAGCCCAAGTATGTATAACAGTAGTGCATCTCGACCCCACGTTATCCAAAACATTTAAGTCCCCCTGGGAAGTTCATGTTTACAAGTCGGGAAGTAATTACAATATTAGATGCATTCAATTTGGAGCAAAATGGCATTGTAGCTTTTCTACAAAATAAAATTAATTCTAACTATATAACTATTTAAATAATTTTAAGAGTTACTGGGGCCCCCTTGTTGAGAACCACTTTATTCTAGTATTTCATCACATTGAAATCCTCAGATGGAAGTAAATTAAAGTCAGATAACCCTTAAGGTTAGAGAAGACGATGTGAATTAAAAGTAATTGAAAGATCTGAAGGATTTTTGTTGTTCATCTTTGTTTTCCTCAGTGCTGTGAAAGGCCTCCACGTTAACTTCGCTCCTCCAGGAAAAGGAGCCCTTCTCATGATAATGTCCTTACTTTTTGGTCGCCGATTTCCCAAACTATTTGGCTTCACCGAGTATGATGTGAAACAACTTTTCCCCATCATGGAAAAGCTTGTAGTAGACTCAATAAGGGAGACTGGATACATGCACATACAGGCCACTAAACCTGACACTGCAGGTGAGAGACGTATTAAAATATTTAGAATGTGTGCATCTTTAAATAGACAACAGACTTTGATTTGACACTTGACTATATTGCACAGGCCGTGCATTGAACGACTCTCCCGTTGGTTTGGCTGCCTACATTTTGGAGAAATTTTCAACCTGGACTGATAATGAATTCAAGAACCTTGAGGATGGTGGACTGGAGAGGTAGTCGATCATATTTGATTTCAGCTTTCTTATAGATTGCTGAAGTATGTTTTCAGTTAAATAGTGATTTCCCAACAGGAAGTTTTCTCTTGACGATCTTCTGACGAATGTGATGATCTACTGGACCTCTAGGTCCATTATATCCTCCATGCGTTTCTACAAGGAGAACTTCAGCAAAGGCATGAATCAGCTCCATGCAAAGTAAGAGAACTGCAGGCTTTGATTTAGATTACAGGAAGCTGTAATTTCTGTTCAGTACTTATCAATATTGTGTTCCCTCAAGTATTTAGAGATATTTGGGCTTAAAAATTTGGGCTATGTGTAAATGTGTGCAATACTGTCTGAGATTGGCATTTTTTATTGACTCCCTACGGATGCATTTATTTGATAAAAAATAAATTGGAAACATTTTATTATTGTAAATTAAATGCAGTGCAAAACAATTAAATGCATTAACTTCTGGAGTAAAAAGTAAAAAAAAAAAAATCTTACTGACCCCAAATTACAATGCAGAATCGCAACATTAGTATGCAGTGTCTCTTTTTATCCAATAGGCTTCCAGTTTACGTTCCAACAGGTGTGGCCTGTTTCCCCAATGAGCTGAAGCACTCCCCTAAATCATGGGTGGAACAGAAATATTATAAGCTCAAGACTTACACACAGATGGCTCGCGGGGGGCATTTTGCTGCTATGGAGGAGCCGCAGTTACTGGCAGAGGATGTTCAGAACTTTGTCAAGATTGTGGAAAAGAGCAAGAAGAAATAAAAAGTTCTCTGTCCTTTTATTCATATTCATGGGCTAAGGGAACTCTCTGTGAATACATCTAAACATAGATGACCATGATGTAAAAAAACAACCCTTGGAGCACAACCAATGGCTAAAACTATTATAAACAAATTTATTATATTAATTTTGGGGTAATAGCATGGTTTAATCCTAGGAATATATTAACACAATATTTTATTTGTACTATGTGCCTTTTGATTAATTGTAATTTTAAATGATTACATAATGACAGGAGCTTGCTTTTTTCATATTTCACTGATTTTTTTCACTGAGTTGCTGAAGTGTTCTGACCATTTTTGAATGGGACCACTGGAACCAATTTAATGCTGGTGTTAAACTGTATGAAATGATAGTCAATCCTTTAATAAAGCATTTTTTTTAAGTAGTTATTGAATGATAATATGTGGCAATGACAAATGACAAAAGACAGTCGGGAAGATATTTTTTATTGTTATCAAGACAAATTGTATACCACTCTTTCGTTACAAACATTTCATCAAGAGGAAAAATGAGTTTTCGTGATTCAAAGTAATGCCCACTAGAGTGGCTAAGTATTTCTATTCCTCTGTTCTGCATTCATCTACATAAATAAAAGGTATCATCGCTATAGACGCTCTGCTGGCCAATGCAACTTGCCTCTTTTTCACATAATGGAAAGTTCTCGGCAAGAACTTTCATGACCAATCAAATAAAGAGACAAAGAGAAGTGAAGGCACGACCAAAGGAATGAAGCTGGTCAGACTCCATTGCTTATGGCTTTCTGGAATGCATAATTGGGAAAATAAAATATAGGTAAACTTCTATTAAAAAAATAAATATTCTCATAATATTTATATAAACATAAATATCATGTATCGAAATATTTATTTTGCACTTATGAGAGTTGCGCTTATCATATAAAATGAGTATTTAAAAAATGTCATAAAAAACTATTCTCACAGTACAGTTCACATAGTCCCCCAACCTCCCCCCACCCCACATGGGCCCCCAAGGTTAATTCTCTTAGGGTTACACAGTTTTAGATTGTAGGACAGCATAGTTTATAATAGGTCGATCCCTGCCTGTGCCTTAACAGTTTGTTTTGTTGTAGGCAGTTTTAAAATGTGCATGTGATTTATTCCTCCTTTGACTGCTCACAGGGGAAATGCTTTCTGAATTAAGACATTCTTAGGACAAAATGAAATGATCAGTGGAGTCTATAAATGCAAATGCTCTGTACTATAAAAAAATGAGAGTTTTAAAGCATTTTGCACACATAGTTCAAGTAATTTCAGGTATGACATATGGCAGGTCTATATGCAGTCTGACACGTACATCATGACACTAATAATGTTAAAAAAAAAAAACTTTTACACAGTGAATATAGTGACAGATGAGAAATCAAGCTATGTTTACATTTTACAATAAAGAGATTATCAGTGTTGGACCCTCTGATTGGAATGTTACTAATATTCAGACCATTTCTTATTTTCATACCTGAATGTAAACATCATTCTAATAGATTGAACTGGATGAATTAAAAAAAAGAGTCACTGCATGTTAAAGAAGCATTAAAGAGGTCATATGATGTTGCTGAGGTGTGTTCAGGCGCAATGCTTTTTTTTAAGGAGCTGAAAATAGACAATGTTTTTTCTTTGTTATTTAAAGAGCGTACACGCTGCTTATTAAACACAGGGATGCACAGCAGCACACAAACATGCCAAATATTAAAAATTAAAGGATTGCAATGCATAAGATTTTTTTTGTAGGCTAAATAGATATACAGTACAGACCAAAAGTTTGGACACAAAGAGTTTTCTTTATTTTCATGACTATGAAAATTGTAGATTCACACTGAAGGCATCAAGGGCTATTTGACCAAGAAGGAGAGTGATGGGGTGCTACGCCAGATGACCTGGCCTCCACAGTCACCGGACCTGAACCCACTCCAGATGGTTTAGGGGTAAGCTGGACCGCAGACAGAAGGCAAAAGGGCCAACAAGTGCTAAGGAACTCCTTAAAGACTGTTGGAAGACCATTTCAGGTGACCACCTCTTGAAGCTCATCAAGAGAAAGCCAAGAGTGTGCAAAGCAGTAATCAGAGCAAAAGGTGGCTACTTTGAAAAACCTAGAATATGACTTATTTTCAGTTGTTTCACACTTTTTTCTTATGTATATAATTCCATATATAATTCCACATGTGTTAATTCATAGTTTTGATGCCTTCAGTGTGAATCTACAATTTTCATAGTCATGAAAATAAAGAAAACTCTTTGACTAACTCTTTGTTAACTTTGGAAAATAATTTTAAAAACACACCACAGTGGAATATAAAAATGCACTCTGTGTGAACCGATGACTTATGTTTGCACATGGGACAAACATGATTCCACATAGGATGATTCATTCGAGACAAATGTTAAACTGAAACCTGTCACCAGACCAAGATGATACACCCACAATAACAAACGAACAAAAAAAAAAAAATGGATTATGGATGAGAGACTGTTGAACTGTCTGAGTTCATAACCTGAAAATATAACTGACTGCCTGTGATTGTGAGATTGTGACAGGTTCAGAGAAAGCTTTCATTCCAGTAATAGGCACAATACAAGGACCTAGGAATCCTACAGCAACTACAAATGGTTTGGCTTAGACTGAGGTATGAAGAGTGTGCAAAGCAGTAATCAAAGCAAAAGGTGGCTACTTTGAAAAACCTAGAATATGACTTATTTTCAGTTGTTTCACACTTTTTTGTTATGTATATAATTCCATATATAATTCCACATGTTAATTCATTGTTTTGATGCCTTCAGTGTGAATCTACAATTTTCATAGTCATGAAAATAAAACTCTTTGAATGAGAAGGTGGGTCCAAACTTTTTTTGTCTGTACTAATCTCTTTGGATTTGAGACTTAAATCTTTGCAACTTTACAGATCTTCTTTATGCACCAAGAGCTCCTAACACTCCAAAGAGAAAGGAAAACTTGAAATTGCATCATATGACCTCTTTAAACTCATATCTCCTCCACTGCAGTCATTTCACAGCAAATACTATTCCCTGTCTAGTTTTGAATCGAATACTGTAAGGTACCATTAGATAGGCTAAAGATTTATGTCATAATTCATTGCTGTCAATATAGGCGTGAAGCTACTATGAAATGTAGAGTGGTCATCACTCAACTAAACGTAAAACCCTTGGGGAAATTTACGTGGGATGTGTAATTGTGCATCGAGATCCATTTAAAAACCTTGTTTAACATGAAGTAGTGTCCTAAAATTATAGTGTGCATTGCGTGATATTCTAAAGAAGTGCAGATGGACAAAATGTGGCTTAAAAACAAAAAGAGCATTACAAAATCGATCTGAATGAGTAGTGAACACGTGGCACAGCGATAAAAGTTGTGATTCTTGCATTTAAAATAAAGCTTCTATTTTAAATTATTTTTAAATTGTGCAAATGCATCACTCATGAGTGGGATGCTGAAAAATCAATGAGATGTGGCGCAACAGTGCGTTAACTTTGGAAAATAATTTTAAAAACACACCACAGTGGAATATAAAAATGCACTCTGTGTGAACCGATGACTTATGTTTGCACATGGGACAAACATGATTCCACATAGGATGATTCATTAGAGACAAATGTTAAACTGAAACCTGTCACCAGACCAAGATGATACACCCACAATAACAAACGAACAAAAAAAAAATGGATTATAGATGAGAGACTGTTGAACTGTATGAGTTCATAACCAGAAAATATAACTGACTGCCTGTGATTGTGAGATTGTGACAGGTTCAGAGAAAGCTTTCATTCCAGTCATAGGCACAATACAAGGACCTAGGAATCCTACAGCAACTACAAATGGTTTGGCTTAGACTGAGGTATGAATTTAGACTAGACAGCAAAGCACAGAAAATCCCATTACAACATCAAAAAAACATATCAAATCACAAGAAAACAAGTGCAACCAAATCAATCCATATGCTAACACTGAGAATTATGGTCAGTAACACACTAAAGTTTCAATTCTGTGCGGTTAGTCTTGATACAATAACACATATCTTTACTTCTATATCTAAGATCAAATATTTGATTAGGCTATTCTTAGAACTTGTCTACAAGAACATTTCTAACATGACCATTTGGTAAATAATCATCCATACCAAAATAATCTTTAATACAGGCAAATTTAAAACTTTTTCTGAGATGCTAAATTATAATTAGCCAGGCTCTCACAATGCAAAGCATCATGGGAATTCAATAGTGAGGTATCCAGATACTTCTAGATACTTCCAGATACTATCAAGGTCAGGACCATTTGGGCATTTGGGCTAGGCGAAGAAACGGCAAACTAAAGCAATGATCCAGTCACAAAACTACATCATACATTCATATGAGGAGGCACTTGTCACAAACAATGGGCTTCAATGAGGGAACTAGAGATTCAGCATGCATTAGATTCACTGTATCTATCACAACATGAGGCTTCTTCAAGTCGAATGGTCTTTCATGAATGTCAAGCTAAAAGTTTACTACACTGACATTTGCAGTATTAGCAATTCTTCATTCACTGTAAACTTTTAACTCAGTTTAGGGAACAAACACATGGACCGTAGTGCTTTCAAGGCCAACAGAATGGAAAGGCAAATGTAGTGAACTTTGGACGAAACTAAATCTCTGGGAGAGAAAAACCCCAAAACTCGAATGGCACTGACATTAAACGACTATAGATTTGTGCAAATGTAGTTCTTTCTGCTGATAAACCATCCATAAACCTGACGTTCAGCATGATTTTTTTGATGTGTGGGTGTATGTATATCAAGAACCAGCAATATTCAACCAAGTATTCTTGACATTCAGTTTAGGAAATGTAAACTAAGTTTAGGTGATCACTTGTATCGCTCAATACATCTCAAATCATTCAAGATCTAAACGTAATCTAATTTTTATGACAGACCACTGACATCAAAAGGTACCACATATAAACGAGATCACTGGCAGTTGAGGGCACAGCGTACTAATATTGCAAAGGGCCCACAATATAACTTATGCACTTAAGATTCTTACCAAATTCAAGAGGGGAAAACAGTGAGATTGTGAATTTGCACGCTGTTTTGGCATCATAACCGACGTCCTGTAGGAAACTAAGACCATTTAGGACTGTCGCTGTATGGGACATTTCACAAGGCTGTTTCCTGCAACGTATGGGCCAGGTTGCAAGTAGGCTGGGCGGATTTCTGTTCTCCTTCCTCTTCCCTGAGCTGGTCTTCCTCTTTAGTGCCGGCAATGCCATTGCTCTCTTTCTGGGCCATCTGGTAAGGCTGTTGGTCCATGACTTTAGACTATAGCATAGACACAGACGTACATAACCATTCAAAATAGAAGAATGCTGTATTTGAAACTTGGTTTTGATTCGTAAGTGAAGCTCAGCTGAGCATTTAAGTGAGTTACCTTGTCATCCAGTGGGGTAACACAGCACAGTTTCTCCTTGTAGCGTTGGGGCAGAAAGAACAGCAAATTGCCAAGCACAGGGTAAATCGTGCCTGGGTTTAAATCTTTCTCCTTCGAAGGCCCTGAGTGAACACAAAGCAGAAAAAAATTATTATGATAAAAATTGTTGCAGACTAACAATCAATGTTGTTATTGTACATTGTAAATTATAAAACTATTAAAATGAGCATCTGGTAATTTAAATAACTGAATATATAGTAACTATAAATATTAGATACATTTTTAGTTTTTAAATAAAAAGTAAAACCTTTTAAATAATACATATTATAATAGTATATTAATAATACTAAAACAAAACTGCTAATAAATGTCATTGTATAACATAGTGAGTGATTTAAGGTGCCCTTATATAAAGCTGTTACTAAAATATATAATATATTTTTATGTGGATCAATTCACTTTTACATGATTATCTTCTATATGTCATTGTATTAAAGCAAATTTTTTTTAAAATATTCTCTTGAATATATTTACTTTGTATTAGTTTAACAGTGCATTTACCCAATAATTTACGAGTAACAATTTATTTGAATGGCACTTTAGTTTTATTATTCCAAAACAACTTATCTTTTTCCTTTTCTCAGACCCACTAGCACCCCTTTGCGATCTGCAATTTGAAAACCTCTCCCGGACAACTATGATGATTTCCTAGTGCAATCTAACTTGGGCAGTAAACTCTTACCTTGTCTTTACATTTCACAGATTAAACTACAAATGAGCCATATTCACAAAGGTAGCTTTATCAGCATCCAAACAAAACTTTAAACGTAGAGTGTTTGATCGGTTTGGAAACACACTTTACCCGTCAGAAAGCTGACCAGTAGTCCAACCACCACAACTGTGGCAGAATTATGAGCACTGTACCACATGTATGATAAAGAGTACAGAGCCTGAACTCCAGAAGGCCTGAAAATACAAGACGACAGAATAAATGGGCCAGTTTAGTCTGTGATATATCTATCATGTTGAAAAGCCTTTATGAACTGTCTTACTTTTCAGTCTCAAATTAGACCAATCATTGTTTTTATGCAACTTCCTTATGGTTATGACTAATTTGTAGGATCTAAGAAGTTTATGCAACTGGTCACAGAAGCTAAACAAATGGATTTCTGCTTTGTCTGAAGTAATCAAGCATTTTAGAACAGGTATTTCTACTATCTTAAAAATATGCACCTGGGTACCTGGGTTTAGATGTGATGAGCGTCGTCATGATAGCTGTGGTCATGTTTCCTACATCAGGTATGATGGTGGCATTTATCAAAGGTGGCGCAGATGCAGACATTCGTGAAAGAAAGCTTCCGATACCGATCCAGAAAGCCATGACCAGCCCCGATAACAGCCCAACAAGAGCACCCTGAAAACACACCCAGTCCATTAAATTAAATCAAACCAAGAAAATATCTACCAAAGTCCACTGGACGCATTAGTGACAAGACATAAAAAAAATTAAAAATAGATGTGACACTGAAGACTGAAATAATGACTGCTGAGAATTCAGCTCTGCCATCACAGGAATAAATTACATTTTTAAATATATTAGAAGAAAATAGACAAGTAAGTATTTCTAATATTTACTGTATTTTGTTCCACTAAACACAGCCTTGGTGAGCATACTGTAAGAGACTTATGAAACAAACCAAAAATATGACCCCAATCCTTTCAACAGTTTTGTATAGATGTGGATGCTTCGTTTGACTTACAGTGGAATTGGCCCAAGGGAAAAACATCCCGAGACAGAAAAGACCAAGAAGAGGTCCCCCCACCATCCCAAATATACTGAGTGCTGCCTAAAGATGTTAAACATTAAGGAAAATATACATAAATATAGTTTATTGTTAACTGTAGGAATACATCATACTAAATTACATCTCAAATTTGTCTGCATTTACTTTATTATTTTTATTTCCATATTAGATAATCATGGTCCTCACCTGCAACACAGAACCCATTAAAGAGGCGATGTATGCCATAGCCAGACACACAAGACCATAGCCAAGTGCTGTGGGGGAATATAATGACAAAAAATGATTACCCCATGATCCCAATGGACAACTCGTAAAGAAACTAATATATGAAATAATAAGCTCTGCCTTTCAGGCAGTTATTGAAAGATAGCCTACCCAACATTTTCGATAACAAGGTGGCACGGGCCTCTGTCATGGGTGACACGTGAGGTTTGATCAGGTCCTCCATGGTAACTGTTGCCAGGGAGTTGAAGGCAGATGAGATAGTGCTGTAAAATAAATTGGACCCCGTTTAAAGAAAAATCAAGATTAACAGCTAAATATATACATACATACATACATACATATGCTATCATCACAAAATCTTGTTAATACCTAAGAGCGCCACTGAACAGGCAGGCAACAAAAAGTCCTGGCAAACCAGGAAGATCTTGCAACACATCCATTACAAAGTACAGCACCATCTGCAGAAGGAGAGAAAGGTGGAACATGACTTCACCATAATAACTGCCAAATTAACATCAATTCAGCGATGGTGTGATGACCTTGAGATCAAACGATAACAAGAAATGATTAACACGTACAGAAGATAATGATAAAGGCCATAACACCTTATCAAGAAAACAAAATGTAATGATTTTCAAAACGATAGGCTGTTGCATAAAAATAAACAATCATATCATATATATCTGGTTTTTAATCATTGCATTGAAAATATTGTAAAATGTTACTACAATTTTTATATTTTCATATATTTTAAAATATAACTTATTCCTGTGAAGCAAAGTTGAATTTCCAGCATGGTCATGTCACATGATCCTCCAGAATTCATTCTAATATGCCGATTTGGTGCTCAAAAAACATTTCTGATTATTATCAATGTTGAAAACAGTTTAATATTTTTGAGGAAACCATGATACATTTTTTCATTATTCAGTGATGCAACACAAAAGCCAAAAGCTTCTAAAATACATTTGAAACAGTGTCTTCATGTCACTTTTAATCAATCTAATACATCATTGCTCATTTAAAGTATTAATTTCTATCAAAAAAATAATGTTTTTTGTATCTGACCTGGTCGTTACTTTTGACGTAGCCCTTATCCAGTGGGCTCTCCTCCCCATATCGGGCGTACATAACCAAACCCATTAAACAGCCCATTGAGAGCACAATCTGCTGGCATGGGAATACTGCATAACAGGACCTGGAGAACAAAAAACACCAATTTTGTTAAGTAATTTGACATAACACAGTAGAAAGAGTAAAAATGTTGCATAAAACAACTTCTTTCTTACATGATGGCCTCTTTTTCTGTGCGGGAGCAAAGGTATCTCTGGACCTGAGCCTGATTCACTCCATACAGGGCTAGCATGAGGAAAACCCCCCCGACTCCCAGAGTCCAGAATGTGTGCCTCTCCAAAGGGTCAGGGTTCAGGCTGCCATGGGGACCACAAAACAAAGAATGTGAGCTTCAGTTACAGTGGAACAGTGTTTGTTAGATAAACGTAATGGAACAGTTTACTCATAAATGAAACAAAATGATATAAAATCCCATCACTCACTCAAGGCCTGAGATACGGCTGCCGTTTTGTGCTTTCTTCCATACTTCAGCGATGCCACCTGCCTGATGGGTACCCACTATAATCACTGCCAGCTGCCCCGCAAACATCACGATTGTCTGGAACACATCTGTCCAGATCACTGCTTTCAGACCGCCCTGGAGATAAAGAGAAAAGAAGAACTAAGGCTACACCAAGGCTACATTCATTTGATCAAAAAAAGTGTTGTGAAATAGTATTACAATTTAGAATAACTGTTTTATACTTTTTATACATTTTAAAATGTAATTTATATAAAGCCGAATTTTCCATTCATTAGTCATTTTGATCCATCAGGAATCATTCTAATATACTGATTTGGTTCTCAAGAAACATTTCTTATTATTATCAGCATGAAAACAGGCCTGCTGCTTAATATTTTAATGTTAATGATGATTTTGTTTCTATATTATTCTATAATATATATATATATATATATATATATATATATATGATCAATAGAAATTTCAAAATAACATTAACTTAAAATTAAATCTTTGTAACATCATAAATGTCTTTTCTGACCCTTATGATCATTTGAATGCATCCCTGCTGATTAAAAGTATTCCTTTCCCTTTACAAACTGAAAAGTATACATTTTCTTTTATGCTTGTGTAAACTGAGGCATGTCTCCAACTTACCAAAGCTGTATAAAACGTGCACACCAATCCCATGGCCAGCACAGCCCCCCAAAGGTCAAACCCGGTTACTGTGATCACAAACAAATTCAAATAAACATTTACAAGAGGAAAAGCATAAAAAACAAAACAAAAAAACTACTAATCTGATATACATCAACATGCATGTCTTGTTATGCATCAGTAGCCTCGTCTTAATTACCTGCATTAAGTGCAAGTGCTGGAGCATACAGGACAACTCCCATATAGATCACCTGCATAAAAATAAGAATATGACAAATGAAACAGCTGTAATACTTTTCTGAAACCACACTAGATTGTTTTATCACATAATAACTTTTTTCTTTGAAACTCCCCCTGTCTAAGTAACTGATAGTTCTGAGAATCATTGCACTTAGATCAACAACACTGAGTAAAATATTGTCCATGTCAGTGGGGAGGTCAGAATAAGTTTTTAAGTGAAAGTTCAGGTTTTATACTGACAACAGTCTTTGTGCCTAACAAAACAGGAGTAAAGGACAAAATTCATATTAATTACTAGATTATACTCCTACTGGTTTTAATATCCAATTGCACACATTCAGGTGCTAAACACAACTCACCATCTGAAAGATGAAGGTCACAGTGCCACATATCCGAACACTTTTACTAAAACGAAGCTCCAAGTACTATGAAGAGGAAAAAGAATGCACATTCAATAAATAAATATGATACCATGTGGGACATTTACAAGGTTCCCACTCTTTTAGAATTAATATCCATGTTTTTTCCCATTAATTTTCTATTTGTTTAATGATAACTGAATATGGATTTTTTTATTTTTTTATTATTCTTTTACATTTAGACTCATTCGCCGATGAATCATTCACTGGCTGAGTCATTAAAAAACTCCAGTTCCAAAACAGTGACAATCTCTCAAACAAACATACACGGGTATATCTCAAATTAGAATGTCATGGAAAAATTAATTTATTTCAGTAATTCAACTCAAATTGTGAAAATGGTGTATTAAATAAATTCAATGCACACAGACTGAAGTAGTTTAAGTCTTTAGTTCTTTTAACTGTGATTGTTTTGGCTCACATTTAACAAAGACCCACCAATTCGCTATCTCAAAAAATTTTAATACTTCATAAGATCAATTAAAAAAATATTTTTAGTGAATTGTTGGTGGAAAGTATGTTCATTTACTGTACATGTACCCAATACTTGGTAGGAGCTCCTTTTGCTTTAATTACTGCGTCAATTCAGCGCGGCATGAAGGTGATCAGTTTGTGGCACTGCTGAGGTGGTGTGGAAGCCCAGGTTTTTTTTGACAGTGGCCTTCAGCTCATCTGCATTTTTTGGTCTCTTGTTTCTCATTTTCCTCTTGACAATAGCCCATAGATTCTCTCTGGGGTCCAGGTCTGGTGAGTTTTCTGGCCAGTAAAGCACACCAACACCATGCTCATTTAACCAACTTTTGGTTGGCATCTTCAAAAAGCTGGTCAGCAGAAGGAAGCATGATGTGTTTGCTTGGTAAACGGGTGCAGTGTCTTTGGTTTTCAAAAAACACAATAGACCAAAAGCAGCAGATGACATTGCACCCCAAATCATCACAGACTGTGGAAACTTAACACTGGATTTCAAGCAACTTGAGCTATGAGCTTCTCCACCCTTCCTCCAGACTCTAGGACCTTGGTTTCCAAATGAAATACAAAACTTGCTCTTATCTGAAGAGGACTTTGGACCACTGGGCAACAGTCCAGTTCTTCTCCTTAGCCCAGGTAAGACACCTCTGATGTTGTCTGTGGTTCAGCAAATTCCTTGACATGTCTGTGTGTGGTGGCTCTTGATGCCTTGACCCCAGCCCATTTCTTGTGAATTTCACTCAAATTCTTGAATCGATTTTGCTCAACAATCCTCATAAGGCTGCGGTTTTCTCGGTTGTTTGTGCATATTTTTCTTCCACACTTTTCCCTTCCACTCACTTTTTTTGCTTGGATACAGCACTCTGTGAACAGCCAGCATATTTGGCAATGAATGTTTGTGGCTTACCCTTCCTTGTGAAGTGTGTCAATGATTACCTTCTGGACAACTGTCAGATCAGCAGTCTTCCCCATGACTGTGTAGCCTATAGTGAACCAAACTGAAAGACCATTTGGTTTTGAGTTGATTAGCTGATTGGCATGTCACCATATTCTAATTTGTTGAGAGTGAATTGATAGGTTTTTGTTAAATGTGAGCCAAAATCATCACAATTAAAAGAACCAAAGACTTTAACTACTTCTGTCTGTGTGCACTGAATTTATTTAATACACCAGTTTCACAATTTGAGTTGAATTACTGAAATGAGCTTTTCCACAACCCTGTAATTTATTGAGATGCACCTGTACAGTAAATTTCTAAAGTGCTACCTGATATGTGCTGCTGAGGTGGAGCCGATAGAAAACAGGTATGAAAATGTGCGCAGGGATGAGCAGGCCAAGGAAATAGGAGCAACCCAGGAACCAGTACTGCGTGCCATGTGTGTAAATCTCAGATGGGGCACCCAGGATGGCCACTGCTGATTGAAAGGTGGCCAACAGCGAAAGGGACACTGGAAGGCAGCGCATGCTGCGGTCGGCCAGCAGGAACTCCTGTGTGGTCCTCTGACAACCCCCTGAGAAGGCATAGTAAAGGCCGATTCCTGCAGAGGCTACTAGCAGCACGACGAAAATCACATAATCCACTGTGCTGAAGTGCATTAGGACTACGTCCCCCATAATGCCGTGAGGTATGGGGAGGAGCACACAGAGTGATGTGACCCCTGGATTATCAGTGAAGGGTAAGTGAAGGCTCAGTGGAGTGAATCATGAAGGACTGCAGGTGACGTGCTATAAAAAAAAAAAAAAAAATTTAAAGACTGATTAGGCAAAAATGCAAACTGAATATCTAAATTATAATTTCTGATTGTTAAAATTTACAGATTAAAATAAAAGATTCAAAACTAGCAGTAAGGAAACATATACACTAATGCATTGTGCAATATGTAAGACTCACAATCAAACCAAAGTAGCAACAAAAATTTTATCTTCCATACGGTGACGTCCATACACGTGTAATTGGTTATCAAAAATAAATAAATAAATGTGGAGCAGAGACTTGGTTCTATGTAAACGTGAGCAGTGAACTTGAACATTGATAAAACTGGGGTCATTAGATTGCCTTACAGATTGCAAGAATGCACTGAACAAAAAAAAACTAAAACAAAAGATCTTACCAACCCCAAACAGCAAAGTTTAAGTAAAAGGACTTTAATTTCATACAATGTTAAAGTTGTATAACATCCTGTAAAATGGTAAAACTAAAGCTTATTGCAACTGTTTGCTAATTGTCATTTATTGATTACACTTGCACTATCTGTAAATTACTTGCATACAATGTACACAATTTACTGCACACAATCCTGACCTGTTCAATGGAACAATACAGCCTTACAGCCTACAATCAGAAACATGTGTTTTTAGTACCACAGCACACAATATATTTTTCATTTTGAATTCAAGAACAGTTGAGTGTAACTTTAAAATAAATATATATACACAAACATATATTTTTATTCAAACCCTGGCTGTGGAACATCAGATTAATTTAGTGTCATCAAAGCTGTTGTGTCGGCTAGTATGCTAAAGGGCAAGTGTCACGTGTGACATGATAAAGACAGTGAAAGACTCTGACCTAGAAGATTTTCTTACAACTCAGATAACAACACCACGCAAAATATGTTTGGGTTGGAATCAGGGTATCTTCACATTTTTTAACAGCAAATTTAATGACTTTTAAGACCTTTTTAAGTCCTCTAAAAGGAAAATTTAAGACTTTATCTAAACAAAAAAAAAACAGGAAAATGTTCAGTCCGACAACACAGATTGATGTGGCGAAGCATTAGTGTGGCACAACACATCACAACCACGCTCAAGACAGGTCAAAGGGGCGCGGAAACTTTTATACCAAGTGCTGATTGACCTTACAACCCTGACATGGTTGACTATGTATAAACTATCAGCCTTTAAGGTACTTCAGGTAATTTCTAAATTCTGGCCCCTCATAGCAGTTTGAAAAAGACATGGAAGACAGCCCCAGGACATTACAAAAGCCATTTTCATCATACTTGATCTAAATTATGGTTAAATGTTGCTGCCTAATAGCCCTGAGCTGGGTTTAGGGGTTCTCCCCCAAGAAAATGTTGTTCAGGGTCTGATTAGTGTTTTCTATGTCATTTCAGACACAGATAAATGCAAGCACATTCAATAATCTATGCATAGACCTAATGAATGACAGACAATTGTAGGAAAGATCAGGATCAGAAATTTATTGCATGTTCCAGTTGTAGGAGATCCATGACTTTCCAATTTACTGTGGGTCCATCCATTGACACAGAAAGCATGTTCCTTAAATTAAGTTCCTTGGTGCCCTCCTGAAATTATAAAAAAATAAAATCAAAACAAAGTCCACCTCAAGAATGATAACATTTTCATTCATGTTCACTCAGATTAGATGGTTTGTCTAAAGTAGTGATTCTCAAACTGTGGTCTGGGGACCTCTGGAGGTATGCCAGATTACCAAAGAGGTCTGTGAGCAAAAGTCATCAACCAAAAATGACTGACATGGACTGTGACACCGTTGAACATTTCCAATTCACTTCTCATGACTTGTTTTCTAATCATGCACATTATGAGCAGGTGAAGTTAGCCATGGTTTCAGAAGACTAAAATGGCCTGCATTTTTACATGCATTAGGGATGATCATTAAGCCAAATATGCCAAGTTTTTTTTTTTTTTTAATTGGCTAAGTGGTCCTTGATTTCAAAGAAAAAATGTTTGAGAAACAAGTTTAGCCATAATAGTGAATGCTCACAAATTGGGCCTATGTGATAGGGTTCAGTGTCAACATTGTTAACCTCAAATTGAGAAGCACAAAACAAATATTTGGAGTATAATTATGAACTGGGCTACATTATTTAATTCAATTCAATTTTACTTTTAACATAAAAAATATGCAAGAAGCATAATGCATATTGAATGCTTTATACAATAAAGTTATTTACAGCACTGCCTTCCATCCATAATGCAGTAGTCCTATGCCTAGATGTCACCCACCCACCCACATTTTTTTAACTGATTGGCTGGGACAATATATTGATGCATTTTGAATCGAGAAATTATTCTGGATCGATTCCAATTTTTCTGAATGCATTTCGATTCTCTCTCGAATCGATTCTTAGTTTAGTTTTTAACAGCAGATGCCACTGCGTGATTTATATGCCTTACACACACCACTTGAACCTACTATAAAATAATAATTAATAAAGTTCGAAAAGGTTGAAGCGAAGTACAAGGGTGTTTGCAGTGGGGCATTTACATTAATCTCGCGTCATTAAAGCAATATATCAATTACATACTCAGACTCAGCAGAACGCACGAGCGCTCTTCGTCGTGAGAATTTGAGTGTTCGGTTAAAAACTAGCCTAGAGCGCCATCTGCAAAAACTAAGCTCAGAATCAATTCGGAACGCATTCGGAAAATATTTAAATCAATCCAAGAATTGTGTCGCATCGATATATTGTCCCAAATATTCATTAGGAAATAACAAAAACACATGAAGCATTTTAACATATTCAAATAATTTTAAATGTTACTTTTAGAGTCTTACCTTAAAGTGCTCCAGCAAGTCTTCTGCCGTTGAGGGGCTCAAAAACTGAGAACCAAGATAGCGAGACCTGACAATCGTGGTCTTGTCCACAGCTTTATCGTCTTTGCCCATGCTTGCGATTTCGCAAACTGCCGTGGTGGCGAACCATCAACGCAACGCGTTCATCAATCACTTACTCGTATGTCACCTATGGAATGATGCAGGTTGCACCCACGAAGTGCTGCCCCCAAATGTTGCGCTGGTCAAATTGCGGTTGAAAAAATAAATAAAAAAGACGAGTCGGACATGAAATCTAAGATCCCACATGAAATTCACACCAATTTAATCTTACTTCTTATTTGAAAGAAAAGAAACGACAGACCGGTTCTTATCTGCAGAACAGTGAAGAAAGATGCAAGAACACACAGGCCAAGATTCGTCAAGCCACTGTACGCTGTCAAAATGTTTGCTCAGATTCTTTCCTATTACTCTGCAAAATAGCCAAGTAATCTATGATAAGAAATCAAATTATATTTAGCCTATCAAGGGGCAAAAAAAAGGACAAACTTGTATAGCTTCTATGGTCACAAGGCTTTTGATGATCAAACAGTGGGGTAACAGCATAGCAAAGTGTCTGTTTGATTTTCTTTAGCCTCTATGAGATCAAGGCCTGCTCCTGCATACAGACACCGCTTATGACTCACCAGCAGCATCAGAACCCAATGTATTACACAATCTAACCATCCAATCAACTAACAACCCAACTGTCCCATGATTTATGCTGCTTCAGCTTGGGTGCCTCTATAATTTGCCTTTCTTGATTTAAAAAAAAAAAAAAATAGCCACAATATTTATCTTATAAATAGGGATGTCAATTTAAAGGAATTAATTCTAAAACCGAACCCAATTTTTACCAACAGAGGAAATCTACCTTGAAATACCACTTTAAATTTTTAGTCCTAGCTACATGACAAGGCTGTCCCGTCAGGTAAATTTTATGTTATAACAACTTAAAACATATTTCTATATTCTTTTTTATCTTTATCTTGCTTTTCATAACAAGGAACTGCTGATACCAATTGACAATATGTTCCTATATCATAGGGGTGCACAATAAATATCGGGCGATTATTAATGCGCATCTTGTCAGTAAAGCCAGTTATCTAATTAGCGGTATCCATCCATCAGGTGCATGATTTCACACAGAGCAGCTGTTACTACACAGAGCTGTTGTTAACTGACAAGCTGCGCAAATTCATGCCAATACCTGGATTTTCGCAGCTTGTCGTTCACTTCTCCTTCTAACAAAACATTAAAGGGGGGGTGAAATGCTATTTCATGCATACTGAGTTTTTTACACTGTTAATGAGTTGGATTCCCATGCTAAACATGGACAAAGTTTCAAAAATTAAGTTGTACGTTTGAAGGAGTATTTCTGTTCCAAAAATACTCCTTCCGGTTTGTCACAAGTTTCGGAAAGTTTTTTTCGAGTATGGCTCTGTGTGACGTTAGATGGAGCGGAATTTCCTTATATGGGTGCTAAGGGCACGTGACGTCTGCCGGAAGAGCGCGCGCTCCCGTATAGCAGAGCACTGAGAGGCTGAGCACAGACAATCACTGATCAGAGCGAGAGCGTTGCGAAATGTCACAAAAGGAGTGTGTTTTTGGTTGCCAGGGCAAGACAACCCTGCACAGATTACCAAACAAAAAACAGCATTAAGGGACCAGTGGATGGAGTTTATTTTTACAGAGCATCAACGGAGTTGTGCAAGTGTTTTTGTTTGTTCCCTGCATTTCGAAGATGCTTGTTTTACAAACAAGGCCCAGTTTGACGACGGATTTGCGTATCGTTTATTTCTTAAGGATGATGCAGTCCCAACGAAAAAGGGTCACGATCGTGTGTTGGAACTGAAGGCGGTGAGTAAAACTGCTTAAAATATCTCTGCCTCCTTGTTAGTGCGTCCGCCTCCCATGCCGGAGACCTGGGTTCGAGCCCCGCTCGGAGCAAGTCGTTGCTGCTGCTGCTCTCGTTCAGTTTCAGCCTCGGGATCTGATTCTGGATCATAAATAAACGGCTGTATCTGACTGTAAGCCATGGTTTGTTTTGGTTGGTTTTGTCCTCACGGTGTCACAGCTTCCAAACGCTCTCAACGCAAAAGCCTACTGGCGCTCGTGATTCTTTAGCTCCGCCCACACATCACGCCTCCAGTCGTTCGTGTTTTTCCAGGAAAAATCGGTACAGACTATCTTTTTCTTATGAATATAATAAAACTAAAGACTTTTTGGAGTTATGAAGGATGCAGTACTACTCTATAGGTACTCAAGAATAACAGGATATTGAGTGAAAACGAGCATTTCACCCCCCCTTTAAATCACAGCTGTAAATCTTTTTACAACAGCTATTATGCAACCTGTATTTCTAAATCAATGTTTGCCCAGTAATTCTCTACAGAAATTAATGTTCAAAGATTAAAATCAGTTTACACAAGATCTGACAAACACTTCACAATTATTGCAGCCACTTACTGGAATACTGATACAGAATGACAATTTATGTCCTGGACACGTTTTAATCAAAGTTTATAGCTTCAGTGTTCCTCAAAAGTTCAGGCCTGTGTTTGTGTTCGGTTGAGGTCAGACATTTATAAATATATATATATATATTACTGTGATGCAAAGATGAATTTCCATCAGCCATTACTCCAGTCCAGGTACCCTAACTCCAAAATGAAATGTTAATACAATATGGTTTCAAGAAAAATATTGAAGGGTTGAAATGCAACATCTTACAGGTAAATTAATAACGTTAACCTGTCTGACATTTTTCCGGTTCGTTTTAATAGATAGATACAACATTGTTTTGAAGTGAATTTTAATCCATCACAATATAAAAAAAAAGACATTTTATGAGCGTAACATCACAGAAAATGGCGTTTAGTTAAACGAAGACGGTTTACTATTTCAGCCCACGCGCTATGCGCGAGCAACAGAGCCACGAGCTCGAGAAGAAATAGATTGATAGTTTACTTCTCACAGGAAGAGAGAAAGAGCGGCTTTGAAAATTGATTTCATAGTTAGATGAGTTATAGGTTTAACCCGATGTACAGCTACTATGAACTGCATCTGACAGCTACAACGTGTTCGCGCTAATGTTTCCTGGACTTCTGTCCTTGCATGTAATAACTGCGTAGAATACCACGATGCCTTAAAGGAAATGAAATGCTAATGTAAATTTACATCACAACAGAGCGAAATATGGGCTACCCACGAGAACGTACGGTAATACGTTCGCGCTGTGTAGCAAATGAAGAGAACGCTCCCATTATAATGAACGATGCTGCTTTTTAGCTAGCCTACCTTGTCATTCATTCTACCCAGCCATCATGTCATCATCTTACCTTGGTTACAGTTATTCCGATGAAAAATGCGTAATGAATGGAGAAAGGTTTAAACCAGTCTCGGTTCAGAACACCGCTAACGTACTCTCCTTGACATCACATAGAGGTTGCTGCTCCACAGTTGATACACGTGCTTCCGACGTCACGCTGTGGGAACGTCACAATGTCGCCGCCTCACTCATGACTTTCATAAGTAGCTAATCAATTATCCTTTCTCAAGCGGGGGAAAACTGAAATATATATTTAAAAAAAAAACTATTTTATTGGTAACCTTTCACATTCACAAGATTAAATGATCTGCCTGCAAACCATTTGTTTCTAATTTAAAAAATTATTTCCAACTTTATTGAGCATTAAGTTATTAACGCCTATAACATTCTAAGCAATAATATATAAATTGATTGTTTCTAAAACCATCCATATTAATCTTGAACCGAGACAATGGTCAAATAAATTAATGTTTTTTTTTTTAATTCCTCAAAATTCAAAATTGTAAAATGTATTCAACTTAAACAAACTTGTGCAACATAATGTCTCTCTCTACACTCTTAAAATAAAGGTGTTTCACAATGCCATAGAAGAAAATTTTTGTCTAAATGGTTCCATAAAGAACATTTAACATCTGAAGAACCCTTCGGTTTCTTTGGTTCTTTGTGGCGAAAGAAGTTTCTACAGATTATAAAAAAGTAAGAAAAAGATGGTTCTTTAAAGAACCTATGACTGAATGGTTCTTTGTGGAACCAAAAATGGTTCTTCTATGGCAGGGATCCTCAAATCTGGACCTCGAGATCCACTTTCCTGCAGAGTTTAGCTCTAACCCTAATCAAACACACCTGAGCATGCTAATTAATGCCAATTAATGTCTTTGGGATCATTAGATAATCCCAGACAGGTGACTTTGATCAGGTTGGAGCTAAACACTGCAGTGCATTGGACCTCCAGGGTAAGATTTGAGGAAGGGGGTTCTATGGCATCACAGTGAAGAACCTTTAAAGCACCTCTATTTTTAAGAGTGTGTCTGTGGGGGGGGTGTATACACACACACACACACACACACACACACACATACAGGCGCTGGTCATATAATTAGAATATCATCAAAAAGTTGATTTAATTCCATTAAAAGGAATACAACAGAATGAGTGGGCACTTTGTAAACCAAATTTCTCCTCCTTTCTAAATTATAATGTGATGTAACAAAGGAAACACAGTGTATATAAAACTCTTTTCTCTGTAAATGTTATCAGAATGTGATGTTATGTAAAAATGTATATTTTCTGTATAACTCACTCAAAAAAAAAACATAGTTGACTCCATGAATATCTGGGCCCGTATTCATAAAGAATCTTAATGCAAAAAGTAGCTCCTAGTGACAAAATTCTAAGAAAATTCTTAGAAATGTGGGCGTTTCCTCAAACTTGTCAGGAGCACAGATGAGGACTTTTAAGAGGCTTAAGAGTTTCTTTAGCAGAGGAGAAAATGGCAGAAAGATGAAGAGGCAGAAGAAATCTGTTGCAGACAATGGATGACAGTGAGTTAATAAGACAGTATAGATTATATAATTTATCATTTAATATATAAATTAAGTAATCACTACATTACGATATTTGGCAACTGGGAAAATGCAACAATGCAATAGTGATGCTTTGGGTCTGTCACAACCTTCTGTAAGCAGTGATCACACAATTACAGCACTTTCAGAGCATCTTATTGTGTCGAAGTTCATTTCGTTTCCACTGGACATTCCCACCTTGCAGGCTCAAAAAACTGCATTTATGAATATAGCAGACTAGGTGCGCACAAGCAGGGGGAATGAACCGTTAATAGTTTGTGCTATATGCTCCCATGTCTGCTTCTTGTCCCTTGCTGTGACACCCGACCCGAATTTTCCTTTAAGAATGGCCTTGTGTTCATCCACTAACTGGGCTAACAGTAAACACTGTTTCTCTTTCCAGTTTGGGTTTCTCGCCCTTCTTGGTTTTGATTCCATGTTTGATACATTAAAACCAACATTCAAACTGCCACTTGAATAGGACAGCAATCACTGTAATTGGTAAGAGTGGAACAATTTTTATCATTCTAAGCCAATAAAATACCTTATAGGAAAGTAAAAGCATGGTAAATAAAAAAGGATTTATATACACACGTATAATGTGTGTGTGTGTGAGAGAGAGAACGGTCAAATAGGAAAAATTAGGCATGTAAATTAAGTGAGAATTAGAATAGACCCTATACTTACAATCACTCTTTTTTTCATTCTTGGACAACCAGCCAATCACAGTCTTCAAAAGATTGTGTCAACCCCGCCTCTTCACTAAGATGAAAGTTTTTGTCTTTTCCTTACTCAGAGTTGCTCTCAGATCGGTCCCGAATCACTCTTAAGCCAAGACTCCTACGTAAAAGTTTTTAAGCTTAATTAAGAGTTTTCTGAGAGGATTCTTAAAATCTTTATGAATACGGGCCCAGATTAATTAAAAAGTTTTCTTACCAATATCCTGTTATACATTTGTACTTACACAAATCATTCAGTGGGTTGTTACATACATGTAGTTACACAGACACTAGAGCTGTAGCTACTATGTACTAATGTGTACTTACACTGTGGTTACATACTACGTACACCTCTAGTTACTACGCAAGTACACAGGTATTAGGGACACAATATAAAGTGGGAAAAAAGTAACTGGTGTTACTTATTTGAAAAAATACCTGATATCAACTAGTTACTTGAAAAATGTTATCTGATTAGGTTACTCGAGTTACTTGTAAAGCATTACCCACAACACTGCTTCTGAATATACATTTATTCTCAAAAAAAAAGAAATTGACAACGGTGACAAAATAACGGTCCATTGGTTCAGTTGAGTTTCCTGATGACTGTGTTTATGTCCTCAGCTCTGGGTCCAGGTTCACCAATATCTTTCAGAAGTCCAACTTTGTCTCTAGCAGCATGTCGTGGTACTGATAAACGGAACGGATACAGGAAGTTGTTGACAAACCTGAAGTTCTTTCCAGCAGAATAAATCTCATGGATAAGGTCCTCCAAACAGATGACCCCATGTTGTCCTTGAGACACAAACAGAAGAAACCCATTCAAACTATATGTTTAATTTAAAACTGTAGTATAAATATATGAAACCTAATAGATAATTGTCATTACAAATTTACTAGGATTTTGTTTTGCTACGGTCTGTTCAAATCATTTACAGGTGTTGGTCATATAATTAGAATATCATCAAAAAGTAGATTTCAGTAATTCCATTCAAAGAGTTAAACTTGTATATTATATTCATTACACACAGACTGATATATTTCAAATGTTTATTTCTTTTAATTTTGATGATTATAACTGACAACTAAGGAAAATCCCAAATTCAGTAACTCAGAAATAAGAATATTACTTAAAGGGGGGTGAAATGCTCGTTTTCACTCAATATCCTGTTAATCTTGAGTACATATAGAGTAGTACTGCATCCTTCATAAATCCAAAAAGTCTTTAGTTTTATTATATTCATAAGAGAAAGATAGTCTGTACCGATTTTTCCCGGAAAAACACGACCGGCTGGAGGCGTGACGTGTGGGAGGAGCTAAAGAATCACGAGCGCGAATAGGCTTTTGCGTTGAGAGCATGTGGAAGCTGTGACATTACCGTGAGGGAAACCCATCATCCAAAACAAACCATGGCTTACAGTCAGATTCAGCCGTTTATTTATGATCCAGAATCAGATCCAGAGGCTGAAACTGAACGAAAGCAGCAGCAGCAACGACTCGCTCCGAGCGGGGCTGGAACCCGGTCTCTGGCATGGGAGGGGACGCACTAACAAGGAGGCAGAGATATTTTAAGCAGTTTTACTCACCACCTGCGGTTCCAACACACAATCGTGACCCTTTTTCGTTGGGATTGCATCATCCTTAAGAAATAAATGATACGCAAATCCGTCGTCAAACTGGGCCTTGTGAACAAGCATCTTCGAAATGCAGGGATACAAACACTTGCACAACTCCGTTGATGCTCTGTAAAAATAAACTCCATCCACTGGTCCCTTAATGCTGTTTTTTTTTTTTTTTTGGTAATCTGTGCAGGGTTGTCTTGCCCTGGCAACCAAAAACACACTTCTTTTGTGACTTTCCGAAACTTGTGACAAACCGGAAGGAGTATTTTGGGAACAAAAATATTCCTTCAAACGTACAACTTAATTTTTGAAACTTTGTCCATGTTTAGCATGGGAATCCAACTCTTTAACAGTGTAAAAAACTCAGTTTGCATGAAATAGCATTTCACCCCCCCTTTAAGACAAAAAAAAAAGGATTTTTAGAAATCTTGGCCAACTGAAAAGTATGAACATGAAAAGTATGAGCATGTACAGCACTCAATACTTAGTTGGGGCTCCTTTTGCCTGAATTACTGCAGCAATGCAGCGTGACATGGAGTTGATCAGTCTGTGGCACTGATCAGGTGTTATGAGAGCCCAGTTTGCTCTGATAGTGGCCTTCAGCTCTTTTGCTCCTTCAGCTCTTTTGCTTGGGTCTGGCATATCGCATCTTCCTCTTCCCAATACCCCATAGATTTTTCTATGGGGTTAAGGTCAGGCGAGTTTGCTGGACAATTAAGAACAGGGATACCATGGTCCTTAAGCCAGGTAGTGGCAGCTTTGGCACTATGTGCAGGTGCCAAGTTCCTGGTATACGGCTGCGTTGACCTTGGACCTCAGAAAACACAGTGGACCAACACCAGCAGATGACATGGAACCCCAAACCATCACTGACTGTGGAAACTTTACACTGGACCTCAAGCAACGTGGATTGTGTGCCTCTCCTCGCTTCCTCCAAACTCTGGGACCCTGATTTCCAAAGGAAATCCAAAATTTACTTTCATCAGAGAACATAACCTTGGACCACTCAGCAGCAGTCCAGTCCTTTTTGAAGCGAGACGCTTCTGACGCTGTCTGTTGTTCAAGAGTGGCTCACAAGGAATGCGACAGCTGAAACACATGTCTTGCATACATCTGTGCGTAGAGGTTCTTGAAGCACTGACTCCAGTTGCAGTTCACGCTTTGTGAATCTCCCTCACATTTTTGAACGGATTTTGTTTCACAATCCTCTCCAGGGTACGGTTATCCCTACTGCTTGTACACTTTTTTTTCTACCACATCTTTTCCTTCCCTTCGCCTCTCTATTAATGTGCTTGGACACTGAGCTCTCTGAACAGCCAGCCTCTTTTGCAATGACCTTTTGTGTCTTGTCCTCCTTGTGCAAGGTGTCAATGGCCATCTTTTGGACAACTGTCAAGTCAGCAGTCTACCCATGATTGTGTAGCCTACAGAACTAGACAGAGACCATTAAAGGAATTTGCAGGTGTTTTTAGTTAATTAGCTGATTAGAGTGTGGCACCAGGTGTCTTCTATTGAACCTTTTCACAATATTCTAATTTTCTGAGATACTGAATTTGGGATTTTCCTTAGTTGTCAGTTATAATCATCAAAATTGAAAGAAATAAACATTTGAAATATCAGTCTGTGTGTAATAAATGTATCAACCAGCACCTGTACGTTAATAGACACTATTTCCCAATGCGATTAATTGCAATTATTGTCAGGTCCAATATAATTTACACTGCCCCCTTTTTGAAAAAGCTGATTACAAAGTTCATATTACATAGTAAAGTTCATTCTGAAAAGTTTTGTTCGGTACACCAAAATCCCCAATCTCCCACTGAATTAAACGTGTCAAACACTTACCGAGATGCTGTTCAATGAGTGTATTGTCAGTCAGAGGAATCTTTCTCTTATCAACTCTTGCCAGACCTCTTTTCAATACGAGCTCACGGACTGATTTCAAGTTGGGATAACTGATAAGAGATCACATCAATAAATGAAATAAGGTAAATTCACAACAAAAAAAAGAAAGAAAAAAAGAAGCCAGTCCTTTAAATCCAAATAAACCTAAAACGCAGGAATATGCTACTCAACTGTTGCACAGTTTTTTTTTGTCCCCATCTACAGTCTGGACTCAACAACAGTAGATGAAGGTCAAAGCCAATCTGCAGATCTGGTGTTTTTAAAATCTGTTCAGATATTCTTTTAAATAAAATGGACATTTTATGAGTACTCACCCCCAAGCAACATAGGGTTCCACAGTCTTAAGCATTTTTATAGAAGCCTTGCTGACTTTCAGAAAAGTGCCACTGAAGATCTTCCTTAGTCTAAGCATCTGAATGGCCCTGATCACTTTGTGGCTTACACCTTTGATCCTACAAAGCAAAAAAAAAAGAGAGAAAATAAAGTTCTAGCCGATTTGGAACAATCAATAAAGCAATAGTCTTGAAGGAATCTTAAAGGAATAGTTTGACCAAAAATGAAAATCATTCCACTCTTTCATCTCACTGCCAAACATTTCATAAAAGATAGTCTTTTGAAAATAGTTTTTGTTCACAGAATAAATATCAGTTGAGTCTAATATACTTTTTCCATCAGGTTTAGAATGACATGAAGGTGATTAAATGAAAGAATTTTCACTTTTTGGTCATCTATCCCTTTAACCTCATTGTGATCGGGAAAAAGCAGAAGAAATATGCAGTAATAGTTACAGAGTTAATGTTTTTATGAGAGAAAACTTTAATTCTTTTGTGCAGATTTACACAGATGGATCTAAGGATCCAATTGAGCAAAAAGTGGGCATAGGAGTGTATATTCCAAATTTTAAGACAGAAATAATCTTGAGGCCAAGTAACAAACTGTCTGTGTACTCTACTGAGCTAACTGCAATTATAGTAGGACTACAATGGGTTGAACAGGTTAGGACAAACAGGATATTAATTTGCTCAGATTCTTCATCAGCTCATAAAAGTATAAAGTCTACCTAAAGTGATAGTGATCTGTTAGTGGAAATTTATACTTTATTGTACAGATTGAAAATGGAAGGTATAACTGTATATTTTTGTTATATTGTTATAATAGGGAATGAAATAGCTGATAAATTAGCAAGAGAGACATTAAAGAAAAACATGGTGGAAGTTGAAGTCCCTTTGGGTAGAAGTGAAATAAAATTTGAGATTAATAGGAAATTAATACAAGAATGGCAACAAAGAAGGGAAAATAGCAGAACAGGTAGGTGGTTTTATAGTATTGAGAAATCAGTAGGGAAAAAAGTACAGTTTTGGAAGATATAGAAAAGAAGTAATGATATCTAGATTAAGAATGGGACATACAGGATTAAATTCAACATTAGCATTAATGGGGAAGCATGAAAGTGGGATGTGTAACAAATGTAATATTTTACAAACAGTTGAGCATGTGCTTTTTAATTGTGGTAAATATGATGGTCAGCGTGACAGTCTTTTTAATAGGATTAAAAATAGGCCAGTGAGCGTTGTGGATCTTCTGGGGAAGGGTTTAAGTGACAATCAGATATATAGGGCTGTTTTAACCTTTTTTGGAGGTTACAGGTCTATGCTACAGGATATAGAAATATAGGGTCTGAGGGTGAGATAATGTAATGCTCCTATGGAGTGAACGGCCAAACAACTAAAAGAAGAAGAACCTCATTGTGAACAAGTATAGGTCTCTGCAGGAAAGTAATGGGAGTTACCAGATTGGTTGATATAATAATGAGGTTAGGTTGGGTAAGGGGGATCATTTAGATTGCATGATTTAGAAACACCCAGCAGTTTGGAAACACCCACATGGTGATAAACGCCCACTTTTGCTCTGCAGAGACCTAAGTCTCATTGTGAATGTTGCATAAGTGGACATTACTCTCTGATGCGGACTGCGAACACAAGACTGTTCTTTTTTGGTGGCATGGGCGGTGGAGGTCTGTGTTTGAGTCTGGTGAGTCGGGTCTCATCTCGACTCTTCCTCTTGCTGTTTTTTAAATACTCCTCCAATCGCTTAAACTTTAAGGGAACTCCTTTTTGAACCTGGTCAAGTTGAGAAAAAAAACAGTTTTGTTCAGAAACAATTGTTGGACCATATATAAAAGCAGGTTATTAAGAAAGAATTCTCACTTTTCTCTTCTGCTGTAATGCAAGTTTGGCTTGAGTAGCTTTGATAGCAAGATATGCCTTCCGTTTCTTGAGGAGGTTTTCAGGAACAAGCTTGATAACTTTTTCATCTCTGAACAAAACAAACCAAATATGCACATTAAAAGTTAAGGCTGGTTCACACGGCAGGATAATTGGGCCGATTTTAGCCCCGATTCAGCCCTTCCGACAATCTTAGGATGCTCCGATTATCGTAAAATAATCTGATCAAATATTCCTGCCGTGTGTGGTGTGTTAAGACTAATCTCCTCTGCTCGGAAGAATGTCGGGACCGCTCCGATCTCAAATCGGGGATATCCAACATGTTGGATTTATTTTGCCCGATTTCTTCTCGTGTGTGGTGTCCCCCGAGGACAAACAATCACGCAGCCTATGGACTGTGGCGTGTAGCCAATCAGAAAGCGAGGTGACGAGGCAGTGATAGTACCGGGAAACAAAATCAAAACAGCCGGCGTATATAATATAACAAATACAAATAAAGTCGATGGGCATAACTACATCCACAACTGCAGTCCACCAGAGTACATGGAAACTAATATATGAACGTTTATTTCAACGGTTATTAATCTGTGTAGTACGTAACAACATTTCTATGAGATAAAACAACAACTTATCTCCATATCATGATATAGCAAGTATAGTCCATGCTCGCGTCGTCTCCACCTCTTTGACCATCACCTTTTCTTATTTTTCTTATGTTTTTTTCCCCGTTAAAAACAAAGCACAAACTATGGCCACTGCATCCTCTTTGTCCGCCATGATTGTTTACTCTAAAGTCACGTTTGATCTCGAGGGATTTTGCGAGATTTCCCGTCTGACCTGGGAATGCTCGGGAGTCAAATCGGTTCGTGTGTGATGTGTTGATATTGCCGTGTGGCTGCACACCACACACGGAGCGACCAAAACTGTTAGACCCGTGATTTTTTAATCGCCGTGTGTGGGGTCTCTCAGGTTTGGAAAATCTGCCGACAATTTTAAAATCGTCCCGTGTGAACCAGGCCTTAATAAATGTATAGATATTTTGTATCAACACTACTTAAGTTTGTAAAATAATGGTTTAACTTTACTTCTACGTAACCCTAAAGGCGGGCGTACACGGTGCGAATTCGGATGGTCGGAAGATCGTATCGCTGCCGTCTTCGTCTTCTGTGGTTTTCCTAGTTCGTGATTGGTCAACTTCAGATAAATCAACAAATCGGCTCGTTCAACCGCACAAATGGCACGAATTCAAACCGATAGCTCACGAACTTTTTAGACATGTTTAAAAATGATCGGGAGGTCGGGAAGTGCTCGTAAGCCACTCTGCTCGGCTCGTAATTCATCGCAAATGATACGAGCCGCGACCATACGAGCATACGCGATTTCCACACGATTTAAAAAAAATCGCATGCGAACTCGTACGACAGCAAAAATCGCACCGTGTACGCCCGCCTTAAGTACGTCTGCTTTAATAATTCATGTCCGTGTTTGTTGGTCAGGAGTACAAACAGAGACCCAATATCAGAAAAAAATATATATATATATATATATAGTATAATATACAATCTGTGATTAACATCTGAAAGATTATTTCTTATTTTTTATTTTTTCACACCATGTGAAAACACGCTCACATAATACTCCGGTTTATATACGGTTATTCGGGAAAATAATTATTCAAACAAATTAAAAACATTATATGTATACTAAAAAATGACAAATAAGAAATAGTCTTTCAGATATTAAACACAGATTGTTTTAGATTTTTCTGTGAATCCAAACACTCACCCTGATTCTGCCATCGCTTCTGCTGTGACTATTTCCGGTCGCACGGAGATGAGGTTTTAAGTTCCCCTCTGTTTTCTGTAACACTGCCCCCTTGTCGTTTGGAGTGCTCACAGCAGACTCAGACTCGAGCTAAAGTTGTACAGCTAACAACCAATACAGAATGAAATTGCGCAAACGTGCTGCATTATATAATAAACAGACGTCTAACTATCTATCTATCTATCTATCTATCTATCTATCTATCTATCTATCTATCTATCTATCTATCTATCTATCTATCTATCTATCTATCTATCTATCTATCTATCTATCTATCTATTTATCTGTTTGTCTTTATATATATATATATATATATATATATATATATATATATATATATACATATAACACATATATACGTATATATATATATATATATATATATATATATATATATATATATATATATATATACACACATATCTACACCTTAGGTCTCCAAACATTTATTTTAAGATAAATTTGATTTAATTAATGATAAGTGCAGTACCAATCAATTAGATCTCTCTTTGTTAATATTTTTTCTCTTCCACCAAAATTTGTTTGGGTCAATATGTTTCAATCATTTGTGTAGCAACAAATTAGGAAAGCTTCAAACCTGTCCTGGAGGCACCCCTTCCTTGCACATTTTGTACATCTCCACGTAAAAATAGACAAATTCTTTTACAAAAAGTAGCTACATGAACACAATCCCAAAAAAGGTGAGGTACAGACTTTTTTACAGTGTAGAGTAGAAACACAATGTCTTATTCAGTACTTTAACAGACTACATAACTTTATATTTAAATAGTATTGTATTTTAAAAACATGTAGGCATTCAAATAAAAAGACATCCCAATGGCAAATCTTTTTTTATATATATTTTTATTCATTTTTACCAGCTCACAGATTCAGGGCAAAAGCTTGAAGCAGTAAAAGCATGTGGTTCGAACTCTTATCACATTGACAGGCTGGACTTGATCATGACATTTTAACATTTGTAAAATGAAACATATTTAAGTTAATTATACATATGTTTAAAGGGGGGGAGGGGGGTTGAAGTTTACTATAAATACATCAACACAAGTCATACATGAATATTAAATCAGTTCAAATATAACTTTTAAAAGTTAAATATAAAATATAAATGTATCTTTTTCAAACACTTTAACCATAGATTTCTGCCCATTATGTTACAGAATTGGCCATTTATGTTTGAATCACCTTTAGCAAAAATGCTGCACAGAATGGGATACATTTTTTACTTTTTTTTTAATTATTATTTGACATCATAAAATACAGTTCCTCCTGCCTGTGGACAGAGGCTCGCTTTACTTAGCAGTTTGCGTTACAGCTCAACTCCAGCTGATGATGCGTTTCATTCATACATCATCACAGAAAAATGAAAACCAAGCTAGGCATCACAAACAAATCTCATGAAATGGACTGTAACTCTGGCACTCAGTTTTGCTGTTGTATTGAAAGGAATGAGGTTCAGATTAGGTTTGGATGATAGAGATGTTTAGTCTTTAGTATTATTTTCTGGGATTCATGTGTTTTCATGGATTGAAAAAAAAAATAGTGCTTTTGTTGCTTCACCAATATATTCAGTGAGAACATTTAGTTACATGTGAACTTTTACCAATTTTCAGAAATTATGCCATTTCATGAAATTCGCTGACTCCAGAATTCCGTCTTTAGCCAGAACCAACCAAACAATGCTTTCTGTCTACCACTGCTGTCTTTGGCATTAAGTTCTTCTCGTAGTCATCTAAGCTCTTCTCACAATTCTGGCCATAGAATGGCTTATTACACTCGCACACGGCCAGGAACATTTTCTTTCTCACCACAGTCCAACGTGGAGCAGGGATCTTCTTTCATCATTTCTTTATCACTTTTAATCAAAACTACAAACTTTCCTTTCAGAAGTGGACATTTCTTACACTTCCCTCTATAAATATACTGATCTGAAGCAGCACTGACGTCATAGTCTTCCTCTTGTTCTTTCTGTGCATCCTGGCTGTCGTCAGCGCCTCTTAAATAGGCGTGCACTGCTGTGTACGTCTGAGATACTGGCTTACCTTCCACAAGTTCATTACATTCAGAGAGTTTCTTTGCTACTTTGTAACACAGGACTTCCTCGTTAATGCTTCTGCCAATGGCTTGTTTGACTAAAGCTGCCACAGTAACGATGCCTTCTTCCACCGGAGTAAATCCTGTCAAGACGTTACTGTTCAGAAACGTAACTATTTCATGTTGAGATTTCTTGCTAATGAAGACAACAACCATCCAGTCGTACCTGTCGTATGCATTCACCAGGAATGACCAGACTTCTTTTGCTAGTTCTGAACGAGCTTTTTTTTTTGGTCAATGAGACTTTTAACATCCTTTCTTACGTATTTCATGCTGTTTTTAATGCACTGCATGTGGACTTGGAACATCACTGATGCTGCGCCATATGCAATTTTAGCCATCTCGTCAGCCTTAGCATCAGTGTTCTTGAGTTTGTAGTAGAATTCATTCATTGTATTGGCTTTGTAGATGAGTTTATAAATCAACACAGTGTATTCTCTGATATTCTTTTCATGACAGTTAACATGTTCAGCCAGTGAGTCTCCCAGAGGATATCTGAAGCTCACTCCTTCCTTACTCAGCAACAAGTTGTGTAATCTCGTTGTGGCAGGCTCATACTTTGTATATAGATTCATAAATTCATACTTAAGCCTCTTCATTTCTTCCCATTTCTTCCCATCCCTAAGACTCTGCAACAGAGTTGTGTACTTAGTCCACACATCTTCAATAAGTATCTCTGGCTTGTGGTAGGCACCACTTGCCCAGCTGCCTGTTCCACTTCTGCTCTACATGATATTGGTCAATCTTAGCGTTAAGTTTTTGAAATTCACCCATGAAAAGATCCATATCAGTGTATCCTTTTATTTCTGATGCTGTAAATTTGACAAGGTCACTTATCAGTGGCCCATAAACTGGTATAATATACAGAAAAGGGCAGACTACTGAAGTAATAGTGTCAATTCTGCTATGAGCAAACTTGTCCAGTGCAGTAAAGCCTTCTTTGATTTTCTTTAAGTCCTCTGGAGACCTTTTCTGCAGCTGGTTCTGTCTGGCAGACGCAGGGCTGATTGCATTGTAGATGAGGAGGGCAGACGACATTAACAGCAAGAATGTGAGGCCAGCAGGAGACGCCACCACTGACAACACACAGCATAACAAACACAAGCATGTCAAACATGTATGTATTACTACAAATCAACTCAAAGCAGTAGTAATACACTCAAAAAGAAAAAAAGTTTTATTTAATGTTACTCTAGCCTTGCGATAGGTTAAATTAACCCAGTGTTTGAGCTGCAGAGATTATTATAGCTAGAATATGCAACCCTTCATTGCATTGGTGGTGAGAGGATCTGTTCAAAACTTCAAGTGCAGGTCAGTTTCATCTGTAAATAGGCTTCTGTAATTTAGTTTTTGCTTGCTTAGTTAAGCATTACCTGAATTTCGGCATTGGGTATTGTGCATTATTATTCACATTCCTGTAGGTTTTGCATTTATAATGCAGGAAATTCTCGCAAACATTTTTGCACTACAGTGGCATGTAATTCCACAAACAGTTGTCTAATCTTTCTATTCCCAAGAGAGGGACTAGATAAAAAAACATATCTTCCATATTGCTGTCTCACAAGGATGTAACCAAGAGGAAGAAGATAATAAAGAATTGCCTGCGTTTTTCAAAAGTGCAATAGCTCCACTGGAAAAAAGCATTCTGCAAACCTCTACAGAAATTGTTCTATCCACATACAAAGAAAGAGCGGGGTAGGTCAATCTAAAATACCCTCCACCTTGGTGAGGAGAGCCCTTCCTCGTAAAGACAAATCTCTTTGTAGCCAGGAATTCATTATGTCAATATGTCATTATGCCAATATTTTGAGGCAGCCAATAGGTAGTGACAGAAATGTCCAAATGTACCTTTTTGAAGATGTTTTTCAGCTTGACAGGATGACATTTTCCAGGTTCCTTGCAGCCTTGTGATGATGGTGAAATCAAATGAAGTAGGAGACCAATTGATTCAATATCGCTGTCCCATTCTAGATAGCAGATATGACAAAATCAGCAAAACATTTATGAACACAGAATATAGATACAGCATGAATATAGATATTCTTATTCTGAAATATAGTCTCCCCTAACAGAACAATCTGTTTCTTCCTCCTTTACAGCTAATTCAGAAGTCAGTTGGGTCCTTGAAGGTCTTGGGAGAAGCCAGGAACTTGGCTTATTGAAAAAAAAAAAAAATTAATGACAACATCTCTCTCAGGAACCATTCTGCTAAGTTGATTGTGTAGTCACACAGTGGCTCTGTTCACAACCTGGCATTACCATGCATCTTGGGTGACACTTATGGCCATATACTTTTATTACAGGGTTCGCTAAAAATGAACTTTTCATCAGTTTACTCAGCTTTTTGTTATATTTGAAACACAACTGAAGATATTTTAATAGAATATAAGATTTCTGTCCCTTGAATGACGTCCACACAACTACCACTTTAATACTTCATAAACTTCAAAAGAGAACTAATCCATAAAGAGAAGTAATTCATACGTATCATGTGGTTTAGTCCAAATTTTCTGTTTATGTTCCCTAAACAATGTTTAAATGTGAAAAAAGTAATTATGTTCATGGTACAGTGATTGAGTCTCTTCAGAAAATTTGTACTAATCAAAGGCTTAATAAAAAAAAAAAGAACAAAACTTTCATTTCTAATGCCTCATCTCTCACCTTTTTGGGATGAAACCTGAGTCTCATCTATTATTGTACTCAGAACCAGTTTAAGTCTTTTGGCCAGTAACAAAGCTAATATCTTAAAATCAAAGTTTAATAAACAAATTGGACGCCAGCTATCAATCAAAAGAATGTCTTTCTTAGGCATTTAAAGTAAGTAATCCCTGTGATAAAGTAGGCAGAAGTGTCTCAGACGCAATACTCTCCAAATAAGTTTCAAGCAAGAAAGGTGCTAACTCTAGAGCAAAAAACTCTACTAATGAGCTGATGACACAAATCATCAGTGAATAACTCATAGCTTAACAATACACCATGAGAAAACATGCTCATGTATGTTAATTATCAATTCTTATTAGTATTTTGTGTGTGACAGTTCTGCAGCTGTTACTGCAGAAGTTAATTTTTTTTTATTAATTTTCTTAAATTAGGACTACATTAAATCCAAATAATTTAGCATTTTCTTTATGTAAAATATGTTTATTTATTATGCATATATTTATGATGAACATAAATTATAAATTTTATATTAATTATAATTCATTAATTCATCTGTCTAATAATGTATAAAGTAAAATATAATAATTATGTCCATCAAGCTCTAACAGACTATCAAAATGTTAATAAAACAGTGGGTTTAGAAGCACGTGTCCTCCACCTTAAATATATGGTTCACCCAAACAATGAAAATTCTGTCAATAAGTTACCCAAGTTGTTCTAAACCTGCAAATGCTTTCTTCTGATGAACACAAAATAAGATACTTTGAATAATGTGGGTATCTAAACGGCTGTTGGTCCCCAGTCCTGCAGAGGCCTCGTTATTGTACGTCCACGCACTACGCAACCCAGCGATTCTTCAATCACACACAAACCTGCGCAGCCAATCAGATTTCCAAGTCATGTGTCACCAAGCAACCGCCTCAAACTATGCCATAGAGATCAGTGCAGTGCAGTCGCGCACCTTCTGCGTGACGTGAGCAAGCCTCCTGTTTGTTTGTGTAGCTCGAGGATGAAAATGGCGGTGGGGACAGATCAACGCGAGAATCAAACACACAAATGACCATTTGACTTGGATGACAGCAGCACGGCGGCTCCATGAGGGAATAAAGAAGTAGCTTATCGTCAACAAAGTGCATTTACAACAACTAACACCCTGAGTTTAACAAGGGAAAACTGCGTCTTGGATTTAAAATAGCTCCTGAATTTAGCCCGCTAACCTCGTTAGCTTAGCTAGTCTCTAACTAGAAGGTTTAACTGACACCACAGCACCGCATCAACGGAAATATTTTGTCAGAATAAGATGGACTGCGCATTTCTCGATTCATCTCTCAAATGCAAGCTCAGTCGTAGGCGCTGGGCTTGCAGAAATATTTGCATCTGATTGAATGCATAACTAATCGCCCCATCTGGCAATATTAGCCTGCAAACACCATACTCCGAGCCTTCTCAAAGTTCAGCGAGCATCTGTAAGAGGAGAACGGACCAAAAAGGTAACTGGAATGCGTTCATGTTTTGTATTTGTTGATGTTTGGTTAAGGGATCGTATAAAGGGGCTGGTCCAACTAGAGGTTAACTTTCTTTGATCTGAACAACCAGATGCATAAACATTGCCTAGTTTACCCAAAGTGGAGTTTACACAAACTGCTTTTCGAGCAATTGGACATTCTCTTTGTCTTACGGTGAATAATAGATTTGCATACTGAGATCAAAATATTTGGGATTGGATTGCTCGTTTTAGTTGGTGCGTTTGGTTGAAGTGCAAGCTAATGTCATGTCAAGAGATTCAGCATGGTGATTGTTGACACCTCAAGTTTAAACAGTGTCAAATTGTGTCTGCAGGTTTGAAACTGAAGTGCTTTGATTTAGTTGAGAATGCAGTTATTTAGATCTTTCAGTTATTTGAGTTTAATAAATGTAAAAAATTGTCTTTGATATTCAGTTTATATATTTATTAATAATAACTGTTTTTAGTAATATTAATAAGAATTATTATATTATTATAGTAACATTAGTATTATAATAATCTAATATAATAATTATTATTGTATTACTTTACCAACCAGTTAACGATTATTGCTATTGGTATTATTATTTCTGATCAGGTGAATAAAATATTATTTCATCCTGCCATATGTCATTCTAGACTGATAAAAATAGGTGTAGGATTCACTTTGAATTATAAATTATCAGCAAAAACGTTGAATTAAACATGGAATTTTGAAGCAGAAAGACTGAAATCCTAAAATGTATTTTTCTTTTTTTTTACAATTTAAAAAATAATAAATAATAATAATGAGAAGAATGGTTTGTTATTATTTTACCATCCAGTCTCACCAATTGTTATTATTATTGTTGTTGTTGTTGTTATTGTCTGATCAGTAGCATAAAATATTATTTTATTCTGTCAATATCATTCTGTTTGTGGCTTCTTTTTTTCTAAGTACAGTTAGCTATCTTTCTAAATTGGATACGTTTAATGAGAATAATTTAGATTTAATTGAGTAATTGAGAGTGAAGATTTTCTAACAACATTAAAATTTCATAAAGGTAATAATTATATCGTTAATAATGTTATGTTATGTTAAGTTGATCGTTCTTAGAAATTATGATTGTCATTATCATCGTTTTTATTATTATTATTGCTAACAATAAAATAATTATAAAAATAATAGTTGTTATTAATTTACCGTCCTTGACTTATCAGGTGCTTCAAATAGGATTTTATCCTGACATTTATTATTTTAATTGTTCTAGTGCTTTCTTTGCTTGCCACTGGAAAATGCTTTAATACTATTTTTTAAGTCTCCAAATATCCAAAGTTCATGGTCAGAATTCACAGCTTACTATCACGACTCTACACCCCAGCACATATTCATAAGCACGTTCCTTACATGAACCTGGAGCATGATGAAAAGATGCGGATTTCCATGTTTTCAAACTGCATTGTGTTTACACTTTAGTTTGGCTAAATAAGAGAGAGTATCTGGCTTATAAATGTAACTTTATTACAGTTTCCAGTGAAGGAGCTCATGAATATGTATGCTATGAATTGCAATTGATTGTAAACAGCCGTGTAAAATGTTTGGTTATTCATAACCAATTGGCTTTCAGTTTTTCTTGGTTTCATTGGTGAAGTCCAGATAATTATGTAATAAAAAGTTTATTTTTTTTCTAAATCTCAAAGCAAGTAATTGAAGTATTTTCATACAATGTAACTGTTGATAATGTAGTCGCTGTTATTTTTTTTTTACAAAGGTCCCTAATGTTTTTGTTTACATGCGCTCACAACTCAGTGAGTAAACGATCAGCAATCAAATCCAGATTCCAGCATGACCAAAAGGCGACGATATCATATCACTCCTGCAGTTTCTTTCCCTGTGAGCGTCTCTCTCTGCCGCAGCACGGAGAGGGGCGCTCAGCTGTGCCTCCCTAGACGTCAGAGAGCTGACCTACATCTCTTTTGAAAAAAGCTTGTGCAGCAGCCTGTGAGAATGTGTGGGGGTAGGAAGAGCGCGCCAGAGCGAACTAGCAAATGATCGAGTGAGAGGGACAGGAAAGCAAGCCTGCTCAAGCCATCGAACAGACGCCCACCCTGTGCAACAAGAACGGCGAGAGCGGGACCCGGGGCTCAGCGCTCCACATCTTGTTATCAGACCATGCCCAGGCTTAACAACAACTCTGGCTTCTTTTATTTTTTTTAAGCACACGGGAACCGCACAAGATGGACAAACTCTGCTTCCCCTCTGTGTGGAAGTTTGGGCGAGGGGCAACAGTTTCTGCGAGTGCAGCATCTGCTAACTGCTTCCTTTGCCTCAGGAGTTGTATCAACAGATAGCAGAGGTGGGAGGGACAGTCTCGCCCCTAAAGTTCAGAAGTACAGGATGGTGTAACAAACTCAGTGTGAGTGAAACATCAGTTTCTCCACGGAGAACATGTGCCACACTCGCTTCTATTACAAACCTGGCAATTGTTTGACACCCTCTCCCCTCTCTCACTTTGAAAATTGTCAGCTGTTACTAAAAATAAAACATATATGCATATTTTAGCTTTTGTCTGTGAGAGGGATTGAATTAATTACATATTCTATATTAGTAATCTGTATTTCTAATATTTGGTTTGTGGTGTTTGAATTGTTATAAAAAGCATTACATTTTAATATCCCTTATAATAAGTATAATAAGGCAATTCCCCCTTAATTTTGTAATTATAACTAATATAGGCCATTTCTCAATTTAGTGAGTTTTTGCTAAAATCAATAAAAATATAATTAATTGGATAGAAAAATATTTTCCTTTTAATTAAAATGTCTTACAGCATTTTACATAAAAAAAAAAAACAAGGCTTAGTAGTAGCTTAAATTTACTTCTCAAGTAAATATCTTCATTTAAGAATGTTTAGATATTTGTAGTGGAAAACGAGACAAATTCAAAGTAAGAAAATAATTTTGAATATGAGTTGAGTATGTAAACAAATGACTAGTAAATGTGTCTTCTAGTCTGGAAGCCATGTGACTAGTAGTGTGAAACAAAAGTTGTAAGCTATTGCAGATAATGCAGAGATTGCTTGAATATGTATTGAAATGGCAAAATCCATGGGGACTGACTGCTGTGGGAACTTGTCAACATCGAGCAGCTGTTTTGGGACTCTTGGTTGAAAATCACCACCTTCTAAATATTTTGCATTTCCCCCTTTCCATCATTTTATTTGTAAAATACTAAGTTACCGTTGAAGCATAAATAGGTCTACTTTTCCAATAAATCTCTAACAGTAAGACTTCCTTGTAAACATTCTTGTATTAAATATGTAAATAAATGCATCTAGAGCATGTAAGATTTGATTCCAACCTACAAACTTTACATTAATTGTGATCAATATGTATATATCTTTGTTTCCAATTGGCATTGGTCATCTAGCTTTCATAAATGTATTTACAGTCTGTGACTATATTAAGCAAATTAATATGAAAGATTTTATCACTAGGTTTACTATTTGAAATTGTAAATTAAGAGGTTCTTGTTTTTGCAACGATGAGCAATAAGGAAATAGACTATTATTAGATTATTATTAATAAGTAGTCCAGATTAACGTTTCTCTTCTTCCATCAACAGAGCATTACATATGGAAATATTTAGTGAAATCTGCTTCTATGGCCTAATTCACCCTGTTTCTCCAGAGGTTATTGTCATTATGCTTCTTGAAGTTGATTTAAATTTGAATGCTTCCTGAAAGTCATTTCAGTCTATACACAGATGTTACATGCATGGAAACTGTGTTCAGAGTTCCCATCTACAGATGTTCGTTAGCTCTATTATTGTTTGGAGATGGAAGTAATTACTACACAAACTGTGAACACATTTGAAGAGTCAATATATCAGTTTATTTGCAGTGAAAATCTGACCTTTCTTCAAACAAAGCTTTTTGCCTTGCTTTTGTGTATGACGACACACACCTTTTTCTATTCTTTGTCCTTTTTCAGTTGCTTTTCATATCATCCTGCTTCATTGACTTCCAAAAGGGCAGCCTTATAATGTATTTCTGTAAGATGCACTAAACATGGTGAGCAGCATCTTGCTTTTCTAGTCCTGAAATTTATTTTCTCTTATTTTGTCACAGTCAAATTTACTTGCATACTTATGCTATTAACCATTTACATTTCCCATATATGGAGTCTAATCTGTTTTCTGTTTGAATGAATTGTGAAAATGTTTGTTTTTAAAAAAAAGTTTATTTTCTTACATGCAAGTTGCAACAAAATCTCAGTTTATTCTGCTTTAGTTTGTCGTAATATGTGCCCTGATATGAGTAAGATATCATAACATATATGAGTAACAGAATAGGTAGACTAGAGTTTTCAGACGTTATGCATTATTTTGTCCTCATGCCATTTGAAATGCATTCTGTGTTGTATTGAAATGTATTCTATATTAGTTTTAAAATGCAGTTAATTTCTGGACTGGCACAGCTGAATTTTCAGCAGCCTTTGCTCAAGTCTTCTCTGTCACATGATCCTAAAAACATCTGCCACTTTTGATCAATTTAATGCATCCTTGCTGAATAAAAGTATGAATTTCTTTCAAGATAAAAAAATTATATTAACCCCCAAGTTTTGAACGGTTGTGTACAGGTTTGAAGAATCAACTCTATGATCAATAGCTAAAAAAGACAATATGTGAAATGGCTGTAAAGACGTTCTTTACATTGGGGAACTGAAGTGCCACATTATTTGTGGTTGCAAAATTTATGTATTTTTCTCAGTCATTATCATTGCTTGTATTTAATTCCCACTCATTTATATAAAACAATGTTGTTTAATAACGTTTCCAAATCAAAATGTGCATCTGCATTCAGTGCAAGTGCACTGATGACTTCATGATGTCTTTAATTACTCATCGTTCTGTACTAGGACATATGATTGTGGCATAAAAACAGAGACAAAGATAATGTTGACTTCACTAGTGCTTACTTGATGTTTACAAAGAAGAAACATTAAGAGACAACAACTACTGGATTTTGTATTCTAAGATCAAGCTGACATTTTAAAGCTGAGATTGTCTTCTCTACAGTACACTAAATTTGATTAATGAATGGTATTTTTCATACATGACCAGATCCTATTGCATTGCATATAAAATTCATATTATGTTATGATCACTGATTGATTGATTGAGACATTCTTCAGTCAGATATTTTTTATATAATGAGTCTTATGAATACCAAACTGTTTAACAGACTGCAACCAGTTTCCCGTATATAGCTGTGCTAGTTTTACAGATAGTTTTACAGTTGTCATATCATCCAGCAGTCTCTTCCTTCTCACATTTGTGCCCATTAAGGCTAATCAGTATGTAGCTATGAAATAAGTGCATAATGAACATTGCCTTTCAAGATTTTCATTTTTTTGTGTATTCCATTGGATTCACATCTGTCTTCACTGTTATGCTGCACTGTAATAGCCTATTTGCTAAATGTAGCCCATATATTTAGACTTAATAGTTCTGGGGCACAGAAGACCATATCAGGTAATATGTGGTAAACAGAAATCAGCATTTAAAGTGGATCAAACAAGTTCAAAGTTGTCCTAAGACAAGAACACAACTTTGTGTTCAATCAATCAATAGCACAACTTTATATATAGGACAAAAATACAAATAAAATTAAGCTTTTTGGAAAAATATTTTCAGCTGTGCTTCAGTTTCCTCATGAACTCTCCCATGATATTGCGGGAAACCTGTCAGTAAAACATGAATTGTTTTATTTTTTGTTTTATCTCAAGCAGGCTTTAACTTCAGGCAGATTCTTGTATTAAATACTCAATGCATTTTAATCTAATTTGTGGCATATTTGCTTACTATCATGGTGTTTTAGTTGTGTTTTAAAGTAATGAACAAAGTGTTCAATATTAATAAATAGTCCTGCAGTTTTTGTTTTAAATTTACCAGTAGTCTTGTTGTTTAAATATGAAAAGATATGATCCCACTGGTGCGCAAATTGATAGCTTACACTTCAAATACCTTAAGGGCCCCATGAGAATCAATATTGTTTCTAGAGAATACTGGTCTTGAACAAGAACAAAGGCCCATCTGAAGTCAAAAGCTTTACGGTTTCCTGGTTGCTATAATCTAGAACGTATACAAGCACTCATTCAGTCAAACCCTCAGTGCTCTCTGCCCTAGGTCTCACATCTGTTGAGGTGAAGTAAAAGGTTCTTAACGCAGTAGGAAATCGTCACTTTCATCTTCTCCCTGTATACTCAATGCCAGCAATTTTCCATTTTGATGTTTGTGTGATTGATTTTGCTTCCTCATCCCAAGATCATGTTCTCTTGTTATTCATCCACAGGTTGCATTGAGCGCCATATTTCCTCCTGCCTCCCCTAGTGGGATGGTTCTGCATGACAGGGAGGGTATGGTTCTGTAACCCCCTCTCTGTTCTCCAGTTCCCATCTCGTAAACCCATTGGACCACAGCCATAGTGTTCCCTTCAATGAACATCCCTCCAGAGCTCTAGATCAAGTAAGTCAGCACATTGAGTTTTATAGACCCAGACTCTTAGTTAATCCAGCGACCTCCTGTATTAAAAAGATCTATATTATCTGTACACTTCAATAACTTTCATTTCAAAAATCCACAGACTACTAAAAAAAAAAAAAAAAAAATTGGATCTAGATCCATTTCGTTTTCAATGTGATACTAAAGCTGAAAGACTCACATATTACTCCCTTTGCTGTAGACATACAATAACGGTGAAAGTCGTAAATGCTGTTTTTTTTTTCCCGTGGGCTGGACTGTTTGCCCACTTTATAACCATCAAGGTCCTTCACAAAGTCACAATCTGTGCTGATGTGCAGCAGGTTATTGATGTGGATATGGTGCAATAATTGTATAAACACTTTGCCAAGCCTTGGTTAGGCTTTATTCATGTGGCTTATTACTAGATGTAGTGTAACAGTACTTACAGTTGCCATGGCAATGCAAAAAAATAATTTTGCACACACATGCAATTATGACTAGACTGTCTTGGCTTCTGTTGAATTTTCACATCCACTGATAACATGACTGTCATGTATACTTGATGTTACATAACTTCTGTTTGCTTCTGCAGTTTTGGTACAAAAAACAAAAACAAAACAAGTAGTTTAGTTTATTTAAAAAGATAAAAACTTTTATAGTGTTTTTATTTTTTGGATTAGTTTTATATATTTTCAGTTTTCTTTAGAATTTTAGTACATTATTTTTTATTAAAAAAATGCAAATCATTATAGTAGTTATTTTAGATACTAAAACTGATCTAATATTTATTTTTTATTTTGTTTTCAGCTTAATTTCAATAACTGAAATAATTATAATTATTATTTTTTGGCCAGTAAATATGATAGCAACAGGGATGTAACGATTCACTCAACTCATAATTCGATTTGAGTCATGATATTGATTTAACGATTTGATTCGATTCACCATTTTTTTTTTTAACAAAATGAGATTTAAGACAAATTATAAATTAAATGTGTCCTTTTATTATTGCTTAGACAAAATGCATGCAAGGCAACCACTGCGTTTTTTAATCATGATCCTAACAAAGATTCTGCATATATGCAACATGAGCAGTTTTTGATCTACATTAGATTTTAGAATTTCAAAATCTGAAGCAAAAACAGGATGGTTTGACTTCAGTTTTGTGAAACTATACATAAAAAATATCTGAATGAAACAGCAGACGAGCTGAAGGAGACGCAGATTCACTCTCTGCCAGCAGGTGGCACTTAAAGCATTTCCTTGGTTTCTGCTGTAAACAAAGCAGCGCTGCACTTATGAACTTTAAGATGCATTATACAGAATCAAGATAAAAATAAAAAATACCATCTTAACTTTACTAAAGACAGTAAGTTCCCCTCAGAAATATGTTCATATAAACTCCTCGCCCTAACTGATTCATGATTTGTTTAGCATCTCAACCGATTTGAATCGTCACATATTTGATTCCAACTGACTCACGGTTTATCGTTCAATCCCTAATAATACCACAATAGGACTGATGATCATATTCTATTGCTCTGTAAATGTTGCCTACAAACAGTCTTACACAATTTTTCTTCTTGCACAGGTTACACTGGGTGTCCATTCTCCACTGCCTCCCCCCGGTGGGATGGTTCTGCATGACAGGGAGGGTGTGGCACCATAGCCCCCTCTCCTTGAGATCTCTCCCACCCTAAACCCAGTGGACCACAGCCATAGTGTTCCCCTCAATGAGCATCCCTCTGGAGCCCTAGATCAAGTAAGTCAGCAGATCATGCAGAAGCTCAAAGCTGTATTAAAATAACCTGAAATGGCAACAGCTGAAACTGTGGATACAGCCATAACAAGCCTTTTATAGTAGGAAGTGTTTAAATAATCATCTAGTGTTTTGGAGTAACTAACTACAAGTTGTGATGGTCGTAACTGGACTGCGTTCTTAGTGGCGTGACAGTAGCTTAGCTCATTTCAGAATAGTGTAGTGCTTCCAGTAACAAGCTATTTTCTCTGAGTAGTTGTGGCATGACTAAATGTTACATCACGTTTGTTTATATCTCATTATATTGCACATGTAGCCTCATGTGTGCAGAGGTAAAAATCAGATATACTCGTAACATAATATAGGGTATTAATTTAATGATTCAGGTGATTTGTTCATACATTGTTTTATAGTGATTCAAAAAAAGTTAAATACTCCACAATTCAAAATTTATAATAAGAATAAATGTTTCTTGAGCATAAAATCAGCATATTGAAGTGATTTCTGAAGGATCATGTTACACTGAAGACTAGAGTAATGGCTGCTGAAAATCTCAAACCTCAAACTTTTGAATGGTTTTGTAAAATTATTAATGCGTTTTATATTTGTTTATTCAAATTAGGGTGAGTTTATATTTTTTTTAGTGTGCATTTTAACAATTGAGATGAGAAAAAAAATAGGTATAGTTATAATAATTAGTCACCCTCATGTTGTTCCAAACCCATAAGACTTACATCTTTAAAACAGAAATTATGATATTTTTGATGAAATCCTAGCGCTTTCTGACCATAGCATCATAAAATTACAGTTGAACCACTGATGTCACATGGACTATTTTAACAATGCCCTTATCTTTCTGGGCCTTGAATGTGCCAGTTGCGTTGCTGTCTATGCAGGGTCAGATAGCTCTCGGATTTCATCAAAATATCTTAATTTGTGTTTTGAAGATAAACGAAAGTCTTACGGGTTTGGAACGACATCTGGGTGAGTAATTAATGACAGAATTTTAATCATTAAAATTTAATCAATTTGAATCAAGAAATAATTTTTGGGTTGACTATCCCTTTAACATTAATATTGAAAATATATATTTTTTGTGCATATGTCAAGGTGCCCATTTTTTTTCAGTTAATAATAATAATATAATTTAATTTAATATGTTTTAAAAAAATTGTTTCTTATGTAGCTTTTTTACAAATATTCATTAGTTTGCATCTTGGCACACAAAAGTTTCACTTCTGCTTATATTATGCTTATTTGGATAAAAAAAAATGTAAAAGTGAAAGTAGCTTCCAAAACTGTATATTTCATAGTCTTTTAATGTTGAAGTCACAACTGTCAACAACTGTCATCACAGCAAAGTTAACCGATAGACAGTTGTTTTTATTTAAACAAGTAAGGTATTCAGCACAGCACACTACTTTGAGGTGTTTCAGATATTAATTATTGGTGCTAGGGACAGTGGGTGCAGGTGTAACACTCTTTCCTGCCCCTACTGCATGGTGTTTTCTGCGTTTGCTCATACTAAATGTGTAGTGGTAGTTCAGCTGTTGTCATGGTAATGTGAAACCCCATTGTGCCTGCACTGCATCTGTTTTCACTCTGTTTTATTTTGCAGTTAAATTTTCACACTCAAACTTGGGTAGTTTAATTATAAGCATGGTTTTAATGTATGCATGTTTGTTAAAGAACCCGCTTTTGCTGATTGCTGTATTCTTGTCTTTGATGCTTTTGAAGGACCGTCCTTGTTATTGGGTTGCTTGGTTTCCCCGTTCTGATTCTGTGAATTCAAGTAACTAAAATGTCATAAATACGTAAAGCTAAAGCATAGAAAAATTCATCAGCATTTGCCTGCGTCTCTGTGTGCATGTTTTTAAGATGCAGAGCGCACAACATACACACAAAGATGTAGGTTAAAGCTGTCAGATGGTATGTTTTCACCCTTGTTACTGGTATCATACAAGCTGTAATCAAATGCAAAAACCCACGACTAAAATATAATTTGCTCCATTTCCTAATGTATGGAAAAATGCGCATGCTGATCACTTAGTTGCTTGGAAACCAGCTGAATTGACAGACCTTCCTCTTAATATGAGGGTAATCACTGACTTGCATGAATTAGTCAAAAAAACCTTTCTTTTGGAATAAGGTAGTTTGTTTAGCTTGTGCGATGATTGCATGCCTGTGTTTTCTTTAAAGGTGTTTGTGCTGATTGTACAGTGCTTTGACACCTGGTTTCATAGCTGTAGTTGTCAGACTTCTCTTTACTGCTTCCGCGTTCTTAGGTTGTACTCTCCCAACAATCTTCCCCATAATTATCGGGTTTAGTTTGACATGTGTTTTGTGTTATGGAACCCGTGATCTTTTTCTCATGTCGACAGTAACGTGTTATACAGTAAGGTTCGGGTAATTTAACGCTGGTAGGGCTCTGAACAACAATTTTTTCATGAATAATATTCTGTTTCAGTTGTATTCAGTTTTACGTTTGTTCCTTTGCAAGACTGCAACCTGGGGTCAGATGAGGTGAAAAAAAGGGTGCAATTACACTGAATAGCAAAGAGAAGCTAGGGTGTAGCACAGTGGTTTTCAAACAGATTCTGAGTTTGTTTTGAAGCCTGTAAAACACAAGCATGTGGCTTTGTGTGTGTTATCAATTTGTATATAGGTGTATATCATTAGGTGTGGCATGGTTCGCTGAAAAACAATTAACCGTTCTGTTCACCAAACACGGTTCGGCACGCACTAGGACTTAAATCTGACAAAGCATCTGTAATATGGTTTGCTATAAATAGTAGGGCTGCAACTAACGATTATTTTGATAAACGATTCATCTGTCGATTATTTTTACGATTAATCGATTAATCTTTATGTACTTATATTTTAGTTTTGCTAATTTTTTCCAATTAAATTATTAACAAAGGGTCTTTATCATTCAACATAGACTTTTAGAGATTTTAACCATTTTGCATCATCATATCTTCATCAAAAATATACCTGGAGTTTTGTTTTATTATGTGTTAGTAATTCTTTGTCAAAGTCTTCTGCAATCAAAACCCTGACCCATACTCGAGCAAATTTCACAAGATTTCAAATAATGTTTTCACCATGTCAGTCCTTAGGGCTCCTAAAGTAGTTTAACATCCCGAACAAAGCTTATTAAGGAATCTTATTCAAGAAGAATAAGATTAAAACCGAATAAATTTGCAGTACATTGCATTTTATAATTTTTTTTTCCTGTAAACACACAACGTATACCTGGGAAACAGCTTTATAGCTTATGCTGTGAAATTGTAAATAATCCTTCGAATAAAGTGCCAGTGGCATGAAACCTGAATGGAACTCACATTTTAAAGTAAAATCCATCAGAAAGTTGTCCAGCATTTTTTTTTGACACACACAAAAAACCTGCTGTGTAAAAAAGAGCAGTGAATACTTAGAAAAAAGTGCATTTCAAATACATTTAAACATTTACCTCTCTCATTCAGTCATAATTAGGCTGCAAGACTGAATTATGAACTGGTAAATGACAAACTGATCACAGAACATGTTTGTAGATCTTTAAATGTTAACTGTTAAAAAGCAATGTTATAAGCTTTAATGACTTAACATTTGCAAACAACATTGTACTGGAGAATCTGCACAATAAAAGTCTTAAACCGTTAGTTCAGAGTTTAGAGGTTACTCTTCTTTTTTGAAGGCTCAAAGTAAAGTTCTCCCACACTTTCTTTCTCAAGCTTAGTCCACTGCCGTCTGTCTCCACCATCTCGCTGCTGCAGACGCAGTTCGGGAAGCACGTGACATAAAACGAGGCCAGCTATTGGCTATTCGCTACTTCTCCTGCTGTACTGGCTGAATAAAACCTCCGGTGGCTCATTACTGCCACACTTTGGTCATCGCAGATTTAAAATATGCACAAAATGAGCTGCTTACGGCGAATAAAAGTTGTTTAGCAACTAATCGATGACTAAATTAGTTGACAACTATTTTAATAATCGATTTTAATCGATTAAATCGATTAGTTGTTTCAGCTCTAATAAATAGCACGTAAAACAAACTGGGTTCAGTTAATATATGTTTCTGTTGATGGATGTGCTTTCTGCCTTCCCAGACATTACAAGAACAGCGATGAGGGGAAAAAATCCTTGGACAAACCATTAACTTTTGTTCAACGCGAATGCCATATGCTGTATTATGAGCAGTCATTTATTCCGTCATCACCAAGGTGCTGATAGCGGGCTCACAGATGAGATCTGAACAGCACACGTTGATATCTTTGTTTAAACTAAACTTATTTAAACATTTAAGAGCCAGAGGACGTGAGCTCGCGTGCACAATGAGAAGATTTGTGCATGCGCTCATCCGAAGCGCGCAAACCGTCCTCAGAACGCACGCAAATATTAAGCTGTCTCTTAAATATTGTGTTTAAATGGACAAATGCACACAAAAATGACGTCAAAAGGCCCGTCTTTGTAAGTATCCTACAGCAGACATAGCCGGCTGAACATAGGCCTACTGGATCAGTGCATTCTCTTGAAGAGACAGTCTTTATATTAATTGAACAGCAACAACAAAGAAACCACTCACTGCTCTTTATTAAAAAGCTTTTGTAAGAACAATATTTAATTTATACAGTCAAATATGCAATGCTGTTTTACATTTGATTACTTTATTCAATTTCTGTACTTAAAAACTAATGCTAGACCTCCTTAAATAAAAAAAACTGAAAATCCTTGTTTATTTTTTGTTTATTTATTGTATTTATTTGTGCTGTTGCTCATAGCTGGATAGAATAATCTTTTTTTGTTAATTATTAGAAAATATAGTTTTTCCATAAACATAGCACATACCGAACTGTACCAAAATCATGAAAAAGTTGAACTGTGTCACCCCTAATATACATACCTTGGATCACTAGGTAAATTTTTTCAAAATAATTCTGGTCAAATTTCTGCTTTGGGAAGATCACAGTTCTTTGAGAAATATTGAATTATTTGGCACATCATCAAAGAATGAGTCATGACTGTTGCTTCAGCCTCGCACTGATTTCAGATTTTCAGGGAGAGCTGTATACATTTTCTCTCTCTTCTGCATCGCTATGGAAAGGTAGACAGCAACAGTGACTCCACGGCGTCTCACGGAGCAAACCATTGACGGACGGAAGGGGACGGGTGTGTGAATTCAGGCGTGGGATTTGTCTGTTTCGAAACTTCCTCGCTCTGCTGCTGGTCTCCTCTACGAGGGCCTCTCCCCTCTCCTGTTGAGCTGTGCCCTGTTAGCTCGCTTTTATGAGACACTTTTTCGTCTGGGGTGAGCACTGATAAGAGTGTGTAAACAATACTTTTCATCCCCTTTCCTTTGGTTTATGATGGTCTGTCCCTCTCGCTTAGTGACATACATTGCTGTTCTGTCTGCGCACGAGGTGATTAGTGTAGCTCTCAACGAGAAGGAGCCCCGTATCCTGGGAAATGGCACGACACACGGCCACAGCTCGTGCTTACAGACGGGTTAGCGCAACTGTCGTGGACCTTCCTCTGATCGGACAGGCTGAGTTGGCCAACTTCATAGGTGACAGCTGAGCCCTGCCTCAGGTGCGTGAGTGAGCAAGCGAGAGAAATAGCGAGCGAAAAGGAAAATCCCTTCCACTGTTTTTCTCCCATAAGCAGGTTGTTTACTTTCAGGCTGACTGTGTGTGCGTGCACATACGCGTGGGAGAGTATGTGTGCCGAGCATGTGAGGGGACTGCAGGCCTCCCAGGGCTTTCATAGTTTGTTTGTCTGCTTAAGGAAGTGTGAGGAGATTATACACACTAGCATTGGGAGTGAGTGACCAAAGTGAGCACATTTTAAAATGTTGTTGTGGATATAGTGAGGATAATGTTTTTTTGTTTTTGTAATAGTAGAATGAGTGAGATCCTCTTGATTTTGAAGTGTTCCTCGCACTGTGCTCTCCATGAATATTTAATCAGTGTTAAATAGGGAAAATTGTGAATGTTGTTTTACTCTATGCAAGTATGTGATTGCTTCTTGCTATGCAAGCTCACTTTTACTCAATGTTGCATTCTGAAATTCACATTGAGACACAAATATGCATTGGATTCTCAGTGTTACCACAGGGAGTGCTATAATAGACTTTAGAGCAGTGGTTCTCAGGCAAGGGGGCTGGGGCCCTTCAAACTTCCAAGGGGTCTCAAAATGAAAAAAAAAAAAAAAGCAAGTACAACTGCAAATCAAGATATTTCGAAATGTAATTAACCCCAAACTTCTGGAATTCTGCAATGTAATTATTAGTAATTATTTTAAAGCTTCTAATTTCTGTATGTTAGATTATTATTATTTTTTTTTTTTAAGGATAAAGCACCTTTAAATATTCTTGTTGACTGTAGGGGCCTTGAAATCAAAAAGTAGGAGAACCACTGCATTAAAGTGAACTTCTATCATCTTTTATGGTCCATTTTCCTTTTCAGGTCACCTGAGAACCTGAACTAAGAACTGTGCAGCACACATGGAATCTGTTTTCTGATATTGTAAAACAAATCTGCAGGACTGGTCCTCAACATGTTGGCATTGAACTGTAACTGGTCAGCAAACACTACACCCAGGTTTCTTCCTCACAGTTGTATTGTTGAACTCTAAAGGTAGTGATCCTTTGTTCAGGCCGAGAAATCTGAAATCACAGATAAATCGAGATCATGGTTGTCAGATTGAAAGGATGGGTAGTCTTGTATACAGTCTGTAATTATAGGACAAGCTGTTTGCCTTTATCATAGAGCCCATTGTGTATATCGAGACTAATAGGGGACAAAGTACTGAGCCCTGAGGCACCCCAAACATATTCACCCAGCACATTCATGTATACTTACAAAATATGCATTGAGATATTCTTACCATACTTATGATTAAGGGTGCAACGATCGTAGGTGATCCGTGATCCGCACGGACCAGGCCTCACAGTTCGACACGCATCTGATTTGTGGACTAACCGTTAAGTTTAACCATCATAGAGTGAAAATGTATCATTTTCACATCATTAGTCTTCCCATTTAACACATTCAAGTAATTTTAACTCGCGCGCTGTTTTCTGTGTGTTCAAACTGCCGCACACACAGACAGAGACACAACGTGTGAACACCAAATTGATTCCTCTTTCACATAAACACAAAGTTATGTTAAAATACCCTTAATGTCTTAAGTGAAAGTAAACAGCTGAGAAAGAAACCGGATGTATATCAGTATTAGGTCCATTTGGCCTTAAAGAGACAGCAGCCAACAAATACCTTCTTCTGTTCCGCTTATCAAACAAAACAACAGTTTTAACAAAGATTAATTTTTATTTAACGTGTGAGCCCTATTGTGTTTTTACAATCAATTATTACATTTCTGAACCTGAATACTACTGTTACTGACTTTATTTGTAACTGTGTTATGTAGTATTCATCTATTCTTGTAATTTGTGTAATTTTTCTTGTTTTATTACTGACTTTATTAGTTAAGATAGTAGTTTTTGCTGTAGTATAGAAGTTCTTAATGTAATCTTTCAGTAAATTTGTATTTATTAAAAAAATTAGGTAAACTGTGGTGTTTAAACATTGCTCAGTTGGTACTAAGGGGCCCAAAGTGTGCCAAGAAAACATCCCCCCACACCATTACACCACCACCACCAGCCTGAACTGAAACTATATTTCTATAATATAGAAGCATCAGCTTACATGCAAACTTTCTCAACCAAAGACTGATGACTTAGTTTATAAACAGGACTAAGCTGACCTATAGACAAGATTCATGACTGTTTCGTCAACTTCTTTCTTACAGCTTAGCAGTTAGTGTGTTATATCCACTGCATTTGGTGAGGGAATTTGAAATCAGATTGGACGATGCCAAATATTTCTTATCTAGCTAGAAATATGAGCTCCAGCAAACAGAAGACAGTACAAGAAAGACAAACTTGTTTGAAAGACTAATGTGCTAATGCGACAAAATACTATTTTTCTTATTAAACTACAATTGCAGATGAGTCAAATGTTGTTAATGTAAACAGACATGCATTGATATATTGAAATAGCACTCCTTTAGAAGATTAAGGCACATAAATGGTGTCCTACTAATAATTCTTTTACTCCCCATTAGCTTAAAAAAACCTAGAAATTTAGAAAAAAGTGCTGTAAACCTCGTAAAACAAGTTTTGGGAAGTTGAAATATACTAAGATTCTGCTAAAGTTTCTTGTAAATCACATGTCCATTTCTTTAACATTAGCTTTAGCTGATGTAGATTAACTCATGCAACACGAGCAGTGCGGCTGGTTATTCTCAAATCTAAGCACAGGTATCCTCATTACCTGTCGGTTGGCTTTCCTCGACACTTGGCAGAGCAGGGCTGAACTGAACACTGAACACATTGGTGCAAGCTGTTGGTAATTACAGTAAGGGGCCGCTCAGATGCACAGGAGTCATTATGTCCTGGTGGATTTTTTTTTTTAATCTAGCCTCATTTCTGAACAATTTTGCATGTTCACATGCATGGTCATGTTTCACATTCTCCAGAGCAATAAAGTGAAGGCTCAGGGGCCCCCAAAAACGGGGCAGTAAACTCAAATGTGCCCTCATTTCCACCAAACTTTTTTAAAGAAATGCTCAAATGTGTGAATTTGAGGTATTTCATTATGTTCTAGGTTGTGTTATAAGTGTTATATTCAGTCGATCCTTCAAAAGTGTATTTCTCATTGTAGAATGTGTCGGTGCTAAAGCTTGTAATATAAGAAAATCTCTTGCTTTTTCTCCTAAAATAGCTGTTCAAGTGTTTAAATTCTTAAACCAGCCCAAAATTCAGTGACACCCCGCTCAACTTAAATAGGCCTGTTTAAGGGTGCATTTGCTGGAAATGGAGCTGCCAGGGATTAGGGGCCGCTGGAGGTTTTCAACAGACCCACAATAGCAGCCTGTTCAGGCCTTGCAGATCAAAGTGGACTGTGCCTTAGGAGCCAGGCACTGGTCTAGATGGTGTCCTCCGTGAGTGAAAAAAAACCAAACATAAGATATGGCTAATGATCTTCTTCAAACTGAAGGGATCGTCAAAGCTCCAGGTAGAGCAGTATTTACTTTAAAGTTGCTTTTTAGTTGGTCATCCGAGGTGAACAATTGCTGTTGATGTCACCAACTTAAGGGGTGGTGCACCCTAGATCAAGCACTATCATGTAAAAGGTGCAGAAACACTGCCTCTTAATATATTAGTTATTTTACTATTATTATTTTCAAACATCAAACCCATTTACTTGGGCTTTTTATTTGATTGAACATCAAGTTGTATTGTATAATCTACAATACACCTGTGGCTCAAATGGTAGAGCATTGCATTAGCAGTGCAAGGTTGTGGGTTCGATTCCCAGGGAACACATGTTAGGTAAGAAATGTTAGCCTGAATGCACTGTAAGTCGCTTTGGATAAAAGCATCTGTCAAATGCATAAATAAGAAAATACAATAAATGAAGTTGAAATTGTTTATCTGGTGGAATTTCGTGCTGTCCCATGTGTGGTCTTGTCACAGCTAACCATATTCACCCTGTGTATTGCAGTAGTGAGTATATAGTCAATATAGATGCAGAGCTTTCTATGTATGAAGGGTTGGATTGTGGACAAGTTAACAGTGTATTGGTTGTGAATAGCTGCAGTGGTATGTACTGTATGTTTGTTGTATCTGTGTGCTGTGAATGCTCTTTAGGATCTCCTTATGTACAGCTTGAATGTTTCCTGTTTCTATGGTTACATACTGCAACTGAAGACACCTGATGCTTGTAGAGAACGTTTGCTCAAGTAAACTGGACGTAGACAATTGGATGTTGTGATTTTCTAAAAAAAGAAATTCTCCAGAATATAATCTCATTCTCATTTCTGAAATATGAAAAGATAATTCTGTGTAATAATGATATATAATTTTTAAATTTCAGTTGTTAGTAAAGTACTGTTCAATAACTTTTTCATGCTTTTATTGATTTTATTTATATCAAGGACACATTAAATTGATCAAAAGAGACAGTAAAGACATTTATGCTGTTGCAAAACATTTCTATTTCAAATAAATGCTGTTCTTTTGAACTGAAAAATTGTTTCTTAAGCACTTTTAGAATAACATTTTAGAATGATTTTTAAAAATATTAAAGTAGAAACAGTTATTTAAAAATTAACGTAAGTTTTTGCAGTATTACTTTTTATTTGTGATCATTAGCAAAACTTCTTTAGTACCTTCAGTGATAGAGCAGCGAGGAGAGAGTTTAAAAAATAAATAAAAACATTTATTGTATATATGTATATATTGTTGAATAGTAGTGTGTCTTTTTTTAGTAGTGAATAAAAAAAATGCTTTACTAAAAAGCTTTTTTCAGAGAGTTGTGATTTTAAGTAATTAGAAGAATTTGTTGCTGAAAATAGTATCACGAACATGTAACATTTTAAAAACTAAATTCTACATATTATACATTCAAAATATACGTGTAAAATGTGTTTGAAAAATGTTCTTTTACTTAAGCTAGTCTTCTATAAACATCTTCATGTGGTAAGAATTCACAGAGGAGTTCACTAAACCAGTTCACTAGTTTCTTGTCTCCTGTGTTTGTATGCATATGAATGGAAGTCAATGGAATGGAAATTGTAGTGTGACCAGCCCTTTAGAGGCCCACAGTATTCTAATGTATGGGAGCTCCGATCAGGATTTTTTAGGCCAATCACCAATTGCCAATCACAGAAAGCAATATGATTCCGATCACTGATAACAATATTTTTTAACACATTTTTATCATTTAGAACTATTTACAGTGATACTCCAATCAGGATTATTAGATATTTATTCAGGGACTGAATTTCATTTTTGAAAATGGGGGGAATTCCCCTCTTAGGTGACTCTTGTGAGAGGGGAAGCAGCACGGACTGTACTTTCACACAAGAGTCCACTACTGATCCGTAGCTGTTTCCCACAAACACAACATCCATTATTTTGATTTCAAATCCAAACATCACTTGTCACTGAAAATCCTTTTACAGCATTGCAATTCTTTCTTTTTTTCCACAGTACAGTAATACAGCATTTCACAGACCTGTTTAAACACAATAAATATAAGTAACACATTATTCAGTGCTTTTCACTTTTGCATTTACTTCTAGATTTATATATTAAGTTGCTCAAGCAAGTGGCAAAACAACTTTTTGTATGTAATCACAAACTTACCATTGACAGAAATAGTCAGCTCTACTGCCTTTTCTTTTGCATTTAAATCTTTATTACAAGCAATTCTGCCATTCACAAAGAACTTTGTTTTCCTACCTACACAAGTGCCATCGTTTATTGCCTTCTTTATCTAAAAGTGCTCTTACATTTACATTTATGGGTCTTGTTCAGGGACACATTGGTGTCTCGCAGTGGATTCGAACCCGGGTCTCTCACACCTAAGGCATGTGTCCACTGCGCCAACACCAACCACTCTTTTTGGCCAAGCCAAAAATCCATATGTTTTGACTGTGACAGTAGACTCTAACGTGAACACTTTAATCCGTTAGCATGAGCGCAGAAAAAATATGCACAACGCGTGAACTGCAAATGGAGTAATGTGAACCCGGCGTTATGTGAGTGTGCATGAGCAAACGGTCTCCAGGAGAGTGTGTGAGCGCTAAATGGTTAAACATGGGCAAGAATTAAAAAGAAATGCATATTATAAACTTTAGTGAGGATGTGACACTGCCTCGACTGAGCAAGTGACTGTTCCATTGTCAACTGTGCAGCGTGCAGCTCTCTTATAGACAGACACGATGTGTGGTGATTTCAAGCCATTTGCGTTTTTTAAGAGAGAGAGAGAGAGAGAGAGAGAGAGAGAGAGAGAGTTTCACTTTTGTAATCGCTCCTCACACAGGGTTTTCAAATTACTTTAAGTTATTTAATGAAGAAATATATCATTATAATTATTTCACCTGCATTGTACAGGTACTGAGACAGTGCCGCTGCATATCATGTCAAACCTCTTATGGCAGCGTCATCAGCTTGAGATTGTTTTTTTTGAGATCTGCTTATTTAGAGACCACCAATCAATCATCCCAACGTGATTATCGGCCGATAGTGATCCAGTAGCCAATCAATTGGAGCACCCCTGTTCTCATGAATGGTGGTTCAGCAGTTTCCTCTTCTAGCAGTTCACAGCATGGGTTAGATGGTAGCGCTGAGTGTATAGCACCACAGATCAAAGAAGGCTTTCAGTTAGCAAGCCCTTTCACAGCAGATTTATGGTTCCTCTTCAAGGAGCAATCGATAATGCATATTGCTAGCGGGAATGAGCTGTCACCTCGGTCTGTGCCTGATATGGAGTCATCTGAACTGTTCTGCTCAAATTAGGTCGAGATATGTTGCCTGTCATAGCGTTTACAGTAAAATGGGACTATTTCAGAACTGGTTTGACTTGAAGTTTGCTGGTTTTCCAGAAACTGTTGGTCCGCAGTGGTTCCGGGGATTCTTTTTCTACCATTATTTTGTAGTTCTAGATGATATTATAAATGCAGTTATAAACAACAACATATGGGTATCAGACAACGACAGCTGCCATTACATACTCATTTTTACTGGATTTCATTGGATGATTTAAATTCATTGTCCTGCATTGTGTTTATTTAGTAGAATGGTTCCTTCAAGCTTGACTCCGTTGGCTGACTGGTAACTACCCTGTTTTGCAGGTGTGCATATGCTGAAAATGAGTGCTGCAGGGGAGAATGCCCTTGACCCTGACACCCCAGAATCACGGAAGAGGAAGGGTTCGCCATGTGATACCTCTGGTCTCAGGTGAAGTATAAGATCGTCTTTCTTCTCCTGTTTGGAGTGTTTCACATTACTAAAGCCCCTTTCACACTGCACGTCGGACCCGCAATATTCCCGTAACATTGCCTGGTCGCCTTCTGTGTGAAAGCAACCACGTCCCGGAATTGATTACCGAATCGAACCCGGGTCGGGGACATAGTAACATTGCGGTAATCGATCCGGAACGAGCGCTGTGTGAACAAAAGCCAGATCTAATTCCGTATCGAAGTGATGACGCGCGTTATCGTGCGACTCTTTTACCGGCTGTTTTGAAGGAAGATCAACATTCGCGACGAACACATATGTGCAAACTGTAATGAAGCAGAGATCAGTTAGTTCCTCACTTTCCGCGCTGACGCAGAGATGGTTTGCTTGCTTCAGTTAAAGTATAACGTGCCAAGCGTTGTCGACTCGTACATTACACGTCACGCGCTGATGTCACGTGTCGTTACGGGATCTTCAAGGGTTGTGTGTGAAAGCACACACATATACCGGGTCATCACTGGCAGTGTGAAAGTGCCAAATCTAGCGACCAGGGAACAATTACAGGAACACTTTACCCCTGTATTTGCCGGAATGGCAGTGTGAAAGGGGCTTAAGTGTTTTATAAGATCTTAGGAGACAAGCAGACAGCTGACAATGCAGTCAAGGTGTGTCAGAGGAAATGCATCAAATGGTGAATAGCAGAAAATCTATTTTAACAAGAATGCATGCCTGAAGTGTAAACAATGTGTGTGTGCGTGTGTGTTCTTTTTCTTGTTCAAGTGACAGTTGAAAATGCATCTCTTTCGAAGCTACTTGACTTCATCGTAAAAATAAAAATAAATAAAATAAAATAAAAATCTTTATTTATTCCTTCTCTTTGTAGCCTGCACTTATTTTAACAAAGCCTATAACTTGGTATTACAAGCACTTCCTGTGTCTGTTTGTCTCTTTAAGAAAAATCGCTTTATGTACACCCCAATTGTAAGTTGCTTTGGATAAAAGCATCTGCGAAATGACTAAATGTAAAATATAAATGAAAATTGTATTTGTTTTTTTTTTGTGTTTTTTGTTTTTTTGTTAACAAAACCATAAACAAAACATATTTAAACACTTAAATATGTTTTTAAACACTTTAGACACTTAAGTCTTTTAATCATTTGTTTGTTAGGTTTTTTGCTTGTTTGTTTAACAATAAATAAAATATTTTAAAAAGTATTTAATAAAATAGCCTACAAATACTATAATAATGGCAACAGTTAAGATTTTTTAAACCGTTTAAAAAAAAACTTTATTTTATTTTAGAATATGGGTGACAATTTAGACACTTAAATTTTCACAGCATTTGTTTGTTCATTTATCAGTAAAAAAAAAAAAGTTTAAAAAACCTAAAGTCTTTTAAATTTCAGAATAAGTGTGACATAGTCCAGACCGGATTCAACCCCTGTCTCTGTGCACAATACAGCTTTATAAATAAAACTAAAAGCCATGTCCCAAAAGTATCTGTCTTGGGCAATGCATAATATAGGTCCAAAAGTGGGTTGTTTTAGGTGTAATATAGCAGGCCAGCACATAGTTTTAGAAGGTTTTCTTGTGTCAGGGTTGGTTGGAGGAGAACTGGTCTGTCTGGCTGGGTGATACTCTTCCATAGGGCCTTGGTGGGGCTGAAGTAATAGCCTGTTTCTACAGCAACCCCACGCAGCGCCCTGACCTGTGTAATCATCGCGCCTGCGCACAACCTTGTTGAGGCACTGACCTACTTTCTCTGCCGTCTTCTCCTACACACACACACACACACACACACACACACTTCAACATGCGCTCACACTTGCAAGTCATTCATATGTACATGCAATTGCTCACCCAGGAGCAGCACAAGCAAAAACATCCTCCATCCTCACAAATGTATGGCAGCCATTGGTCACGCATGCACGGCACACTCTGGAGGAAGGGAGAGCTTTTATTTATTTCCCTGGGTGACATAGCACTTGATAAATAAATATATTATTTACATAAATATAATTAAAGTTTTATTTTATACAAAATATTATATATGAAAACAATAAATGTTTAATTTGTAATGATTTATTGTTTTCTTTTACATTGTAAAGTACAATGCTTTAGACTTTTGAGAATTATTATTTTTTTTTTCAAATATACATTACCATTCAAAAGTTGGTAAGATTTTTTTTATGTTTCTGAAAGAAGCCTCTTGTTCTCACCAAGCATGCATTTTCAAAAATACAGTAAAAACAGTAATATTGTGAAATGTTATTACTGTTTAAAAAAACAAAACAAAACAAAAAAATATATAATTTAACTGTGACGCAAATCTGAATTTCCAACAGTCATAAATACTTCAGAAATCATTCTAATATGCTGATTTAGTGCTCAAGAAACATTTCTTTTCAAGAAAGGAATATTATTGGTTAACGTTGAAAACCGCTGTGCTGCTTAATATTTTTGTGGAAACTATGGTGCATTTTTTCCCAGAATTCTTTGATGAATAGAAACAGCATTTATTTATCCCTGCATACATACAACAACCGTGGATGTATGACACACACTCACACACACGTTTCTATACTCTTTATGCGTTGAAGAATAAACATTGGCCACTGAAACTCCCTTATTCTGTGTCCTTAGAATCCGTTCATTTCTGTCAAATCTTTTCAACTACTTTTAACACGGTGCACGCCTTCAGCTACAGCGCTTTTTCACCTTGCCTTTGCTGATCTTTTGTTTTTGACTGGATGATAAATGGGCTCAGATCTGAAGCCTTTGCATTCCATTGATATCTAACATTACTTCACCATAGCCCCTGACCATCTGTCTTTCTCTCTCTTATTCAATGTCTCTTTCTTTCAGTGTCTCCTCTCAGCTTGATAACCCATGTGCAGCAAAAGCCTTTGAGGAATGCCTGCTAGTGCAGGGACTGTATGCAGCCCAACCCTTATTAGCTCTACAATGATACATCTGTGTAAAAGTGTGCGTTTTAGCCTCGTTCTGGTTCCAGGCCACCCACAGTTTGTCCCTGAGTGCACCTATAGTCTCCCATCGCCCAGCATTCTTCCTTTCAACTGCAGAATCCTCTGCCTCTATCAGGTGGCAGAACGCTGAGACCGCTGAATCTGGGTTCAGGGGCTGTTTTTGATCATAGTGCTCTTTGAGCATCATGAATTATTCAGGGCCCAAGTCCTTGCAGAATGCCCACTCAGCCCCTGTGCCAAACTTTACCCATTCAAGGCTTTGTCTTAAAAACATCATAACAGAGCGGTAGTAGGCAGGCTTTTTTTTTTTCTTTTGTTTATTTTCTTTTTTATTTCCGAGTGCAGTTGGTTGTTCATGTGCCAGCAAAATGCTAATGCTGTGCTAATGCAGCGTTATATAGGATTGTAAAGTACAGTGCTTAAGTTTCTTTTAAGTTCTAAAAAAAAAAAAATGTACAATTCTCTCTGTTCATGTTCGTATGGTAGTGTGGAGAAGAGACGGCGGGAGCTGGAATGCCGCTACATTGACGAACTGGCTGAGTTACTGTCAGCCAACATGAGTGACATTGCCAGCTTGAACGTGAAGCCGGACAAATGCCACATCTTAAAGAGCACCGTGGACCAGATCCAGCAGATCAAACGGCGCGAGCAGGGTGAGTAGCCAGTGTCCATGCTTTTACTTTGGAGCCGTGCATAGGCTGCACACACGTTTTTCCATATACTTCCCAGTACAGACAGGAAATTTACACAGTTGCACACTGCAGAATTTTAGTGCATATGAAAGTTGGTTTGTTGACATGCCTAATCTGATAAGAACTTGTGTTCCTTCAGTCATCTTCAAAATATATTTGGGTAACAAGAACTAAAGTGAATAAATAAGGTTTGTTAGACTGGCTGTAAATCACAGTGGTGAGAATGACATTGTTCGTTCGGCACTCCTTTTTTAGCAGCTTCTATATCAGTTGTGCTGATATTTTTGGGGGGACCCAGAGGATGTTATTATTTGCTTGCTTCTTTGCTTTGTTTTAATCAGTAACTCGACCAAGCTCTTAGACAAAGCCATAAAATAAAGGGAACACGAAGTCCAAGACACAGTCAGTGATTAAGTCAGTTTTTTAAGTTCTACAGGGATTGTAGCATTCAAAGTAGATTCACAGAAGAAAGAAAATATTACTGGTTTGGAATGACATAAGGGTGAATGAATGAATGATGCCAGCTTTTCGGCTTAACTATTCCTTTAAACCAGACATTTTGGATCTGTGGCCAGCCCAATGTTGACCGATCATTAGATGTTAGCTCTTATCAAAGCTAGATGTCTGTGTTATGTTTAAACACAGATCTGCAGTGAAGTATTTTGGCTTTATAAGACTGGTTGCTTAAGATTATGTTGAGTTCGCTTGGTACATAAATAATTTTTGGGAGTGTGTATTTAGCAATGCCTTAAAGCACGCAGTGGGCACAAATGCTAAATGAAAGATTGACATTATATTTCAGCACATTATTTATTGCAGTTATTGCATCTGATATCTTTAGTTTTTCTTGCATGACTTTTATAATCTAATTGATTTCATAAATGTTTATTGTCTTGGCTTTAAAGTCCATTTAAAATATAGTATACCTGGACAAGTCTGACAATAAGTAGACTGCAATTTCCTCTCAATGGTTAAATATTGTCTGACACCGAATGGTGAGACCTGGAGTTGAGTAAAGTCCTTGTGACCCAAGCTCCTTTACTTATCATTGATCGTTTTATTTGTTAGGCGATTATTTTTGGTTGACCTTAAAGATCAACCAGTGTAGTATTAATTTCATTGGCATTGCTAAATCCTGAATCTTGCCGGTATTTTCATTTGCTTCAGTAACTGACTTGGTTTGCAGTTGTTGTCCCTGTCATTTCCAAATGAGAGGAACCTTGAGAACTTATAAGTCAATTGAAGTGTGAACAAAGCATGTCAGCTAGCTCCAAATCCACCCCTGTTATCTCACACTTGAAAGTAATTCAGAACATGCACTCCATCATTCTTCATTTTGACAGCGGTAAACATGTCATCTCATGATTTGCAGGCTTAAGAAAGGGTTTTGTTGGCATGGCAAACTAAGGAGCCCCTGGAATAGTGAATATCACTTATGCAAAGAGGCCATGAGAGGATGTTTATCCAAAGATCTAAAAATTCATCAATGTCAGAAAGCTGTGGGGTCTGCATATTAGGCGGGCAGGCACTGGCTAGCACAAACATTTTAAGCTGTGTCTAGATTCTTTGCAGGACTGTAATGTATACACCATAATCCTTTAAAATGACACTTGACAGATAGTTGCTGGAGCCGCTCTGCTATATCTGGCACATCTGCATGCGCTGCGGGAGCAAATGCATTATTATTATTAGCTGTTTTAAAGCAGTGGGAAATGGGTAAAACTGCTGCATAGGTGACACAGGAGAAAGTATGGCTTAAGCAGGAAGTCTAATCAGTCTCTATGAATATAAATGGAGGAAGATATGCGTGATCCGCATTTGGGAACACATCGTGCGCCAGGTAAACTTTTTCAAATTTGCCTAATTTCCAGCATTTTTGTGGACAGATGATTACAGCATGTTATGCTTTCACACATCTCAGGTCGATTTGTAATGAGAAGTGTTTTTAAACCTGTTGTTGCGGACATTTAAAGGTCTTGCTGGAGATTTCCGCCAACATAAACGCTTGAGGGTTTAAGCATTGCATGTGAAGAAAGTCTTGTGAAGAAAGTCTTAAGTACTGCAATTTTGTTTCTTGTCATCCTTTAATAATGTCATCTCACTTAGTCGCTAGTTTCTCACCCAGAGCGCTGGCCCTCTCTGTTTTCATTCAGAGCCTGAGGAATGGGGGGCCGCAGGGGCGTGCGAGAGAGCAGCCAATGGCGACGCTGCCCTGCCCCCTGACCTTGTATAAGAGAGGGCCTCTCGTAGACCTCAACTTCCCCTCTCTCTCTGCGAGAAAGGAGAAACAGGAACTTGCCGCCCCTCCTCTAATATCCCTGCTTCACGGTGGTGTTAATGTTGTCAGACAATAACACACTTTCCCTTCTTGAGTTTAACCTTTAAGATGTCACCCGAAGGGCCTTTTATGACACTTTTAGAGTATGACATACAATACTTTCAATGGTGTGTCCATTTATACTGTTGTAGATTATGTGTGTGAAAGAGATGATGAAACATTGAATAATGTGAAAAAACAAAGAGCGGGATGTGTCTTGGGAGACATTTTTCATTGAATTTCCAGAAAAAGGTAATTGTAATCATTATTGTCACCATAATATAAAATGATCAAGATTTGAATTAGCCACACATCTTCAGCAAGGAAATTCTTCTGATCTGTCATGGAATCATTTGCAACTTGAAAATTTTTTTAGGCTACTTTTACATTGATCCTGTCTGTTTGTGTTTATGAAAACGGTTGTCAATGTGTTGGCCGGATGATATGAACTAGGAATCTAGGACCAAATGTCACTTTCAGTCGGATGAAGGGTACATCAAAGAAATTTTCCACATTTCAGCCATGCTCTCATACAGCACAGCACACTTCGTTAACATTCCAGCCCCTCAGAAAATGCACTTGAAAAAAAATCTAAATCTGCTTCAGTTTGAAACCTGAGAAATGAAGTCAGAGCACAATACGCATGGCAAAGGTCAGGAAAACTGGCGGCCATTAGCTTTGTTTACTCACTGTGAAGTTCAGTGCCTGGGTGAAATTACTTGACGAATTATTCAGCTCATTTTGAGGACTGTGTCTAACGATAGTAATTTGTTCACTTTGTCAACCTTATGTAAAGTGACATGATGTGTTTCATAGAAGGAGAATCTTGCACCTCACAATTTTATCTATTTCATTTCAATGAATCACAGTCTGATTCTAGGATGATTCTCGATGCATTTAAATACATTCACTCCTTTTAAATATAGGCTATTTCATGATGCAGAACCTTGATTGGTTGTTGTAAGATGTTTTAGAGCAGGGGTCTTCAACGATTTACAGGGTAAGGACCCCTTAAGGCGGTCGCACACCGGACGAGAAGCGCTGCGTCGCGTCGCGCCACATGTAGGACAACTCAAGGTATCGCACACCGGATGCGCACATTCTATATGTGTGAGCTCAATTTCGCAGCAAGATGGGAGAGTTTTAACTTCATCTATTATTATTATTTTAAATATATGATTTTAATTAATAAAAGCTGAGTTTTGAACGTTAATTAATGAAAATAATCTGTGTTATTATAATAAGTCTGTTATTGTTTTGTTGTATCTGTTGTATAGGCAACTGTGCAGCTGAAAACGTAACCAAATACTTTGTAATGTTTTATTTGAATGAAACAAGTGTACTGTATTTTAATTTCAGTTTCAGTTTATAACATCTGGGTTTTTTTAATATAAAACTATGCAGATGGCGCTCTGTGGCGTGGCAGAAATTTGAACAGCGTTCTGAGTCGTAGCTGGGCGCCGCGGACAGACGCAGAATGGTGACGCCGGTGTGTGTACACCCATAGAGAATAATGTGTTCGAATTTTAAAGACGTGGCGCGACGCGACGCGGCGCTCCGCTTCTCGTCCGGTGTGCGACCCCCTTTAGGCAACAGAGACAAAATGTGTCAAATAGAGCTACACATTAAGAATATAACCTTCGATATATTAATAGAATCAAACCATATTATGATTAAGAATAAATTGTTATATGTACATTATTAAATTGAGATTTATGCATCATAACAAACAACATGTTGATATAATAATCACAGTTTGTTAGTTATTTAAAGTTGATTTTAATAGATTTGCAGAGTCATACATTTTAGTTTTACTAGTCGTTTACCTGAACTTTAGTTGTCTAAACTGCACAATGAATCTCTTACTTGTGTCATGTCGTTTGATAATGAGAGAGGTTTTGCGAGAGCGAGCATAACTCGGCACTCACCAAAATCTCCGGCATTGTGAGGTGGTTAAACACCTTGGCCATTGTGTTCAAGAAATCAACAAACATTTTCTGTGATTGGCTAGATTTCTCACAGCTTGCAAAACACGGTATAAATAGCAACGTTTCACCTTCTTCCGAGCTTAAACTTAAAAATGCAACGGAGTTGATACAATTAATATATCATTACAGTAGCAACTGATGGTGCCCTTGCTTTGCTTTCAGGGTGCTTAAATGTAAAATTGACTTTCACTTTCAGCTTATTTCACTTTTATGTTAAGGTGGTGTAGATCACCAGCTAGAGTCGTCAGGTTGTTGGTATGTAGTTGCAAAGGTGTTTTAAGATTTTTTAAGCTGTTTGCTATGTGGTATGTCCTTATTAGAGAATTTTTTGTGGGCGAAATGTAATAATTTCAGTAGGAATCCATGTGACTTTCTGTGACGGAGAAAGATTTCCCCTTGCTGATTTTGCAATTAACAGGATTCTGCCTGGTTTGAAAGCAAACTATTAACAATCAGCAGTGTACCTTTTTGTTACGAAATCTGGCCTTTTTTTTAATTTGTTTGTGGTTTATTGTTTACCATATATAAAAATAATCAGTAGCACACCTCTCCTCAGCCTCACTGAAAGATTTGAGTATTGTACATGTTAGTTTTACAAAAAGTGTGGGTTGAGTTACGAAAGTTGAATTCTGATAGTTAGGGATTTGAACAAAGCCATAAGTATGAGCAATAGTAATGGGGATTCATGCCTTGGCAAACAATGGTAATAAATTAATTTTGAAGTCTTATGCTTTGATTTATCTGTTTTATTTTGAAAAATAGTAGGAGGTTCCTGGCAGTTCTGTATCTATAGGCTGCCTGTGTGCGTGTGACACCGCGAACACAAAAAGCCCTTACATCATGCAGATCGGAAATCTACTGTTGTGAGATCAGGTATCGCATGCTGCACCACTGCCAGAGTAACACTGCAGCCATGGCAACTGGCTGTGTTTGAAGTGGGAGTGATGTCAGAACGTTGTGATTGATCAGCCGGAGGATTGTGGGATTGACTGGGAGTCCCATTTGTATTTATTTGTTTAGGGGCGAATCGTAAGGATGTGGAGCTGGGTTCCTTTTCTCTTTTGCTCTTCTACAATTATTGTATTACACTGACTTAACCACATGTTGACTCATTTCAGTCCCACAACCTGGGTTCACGATAATGTCATAGTTCAGTTATGTATGTGTGATCATACTGTAAGATATCAGCGTCAGCCCTCAAAAAAAGTTAACTCTGTCCTTCCCTTTACTTACAATAAATTGGCCAAGCATTTGCTTAAAGTCTCTGTAAAACCTTCAAAACTCCTTATTTTAAACTTTTGCTTTCCAAAATTCAGAACGCAGCAAACCAGATTGATGTCGTCGCCGAGTTGAGCGCTCTGCAGAAGTTCCTCAGTGAGAAATACATTGCTATTATGTGTGTAAATACGGTGCTCGAGCTCTGATCTAAATTTAGTATTTCCTTCAAGAAGACTTCACTCAAAATGCAGCCCAAAACAAACAGTCTCGTCTTCTCTTCTCTCCAGCTGCTGGACTGAGTCGTGTTCTCAGAAGCTTTGATCTCAAGAGGAGAAAGAAGGTTAAGTAGTTTGGCCACAGAATAATCATTGACACTTTATATCGCCTCTCTGAGTCAAACTGGCACAAGAGTGACCGAGTTGTGACTCTTCAGTCTCAAGCTTTTCTCAAGAGTGCTCGCTGCACTTACTGCGGCTGGCTCCTGTCCAAAAGTACCACTTTGCTCACATTAGTCTTAGAGAGGCTTCCGCTGCATAGCTTTCATCCACCCAGTCCAAGAGAGGAAGGAGGACAATAGTCAAATGATGCATGTTTTTTTTGTGTGTGTATAAAAGACGCTTGCACATTAGAGAAAGCTCTGATAGATAGGGAGGTGTGGATTACATGAACACCACAAACTGTTCTCAAAACCAGGAACCAAAACTTGAGGTCAAAAAATAATTGTGAATGTATGTTTCATTGTGTTATGCTAGTGTTCAAATATCTGGGGTTGGTAAGATTTATTTTTTTGTTTTTGAAAAAATGTGTCTCGTGCTCACCAAAGCCGCATTTATTTGATCAAAAATACAGTTAAAACTGTAATATTGTGAAATATAATTACAGTTTGAAATAATTTTTCCTGTGATGGCAAAGCTGGAATTTCAGCAACCATTACTTCAGTCATCAGTGTCACATCATCCTTTAGAAATCAATCTAATATACTGATTTAGTGCTTAATTTTTTTTTTTTTTTTTTTGTGGAAACCATTATACATTTTGTTTTTAAAAATTATTTGATGAAAAGTAAGTTTAAAAGAATAGCATTTATTTCAATTTTATGACATTTATAAATATCTTGTCACATTGCATTACATACTTTATTTAAATAATTTTTTATTATTGTTTTATTTCCATAATGTATATTCAGGCATTCAAATTTAGACAACGTTTGTATCACGTATCTGGGATTTTAAAGTGATGTTCTTTGTGTGTTCACAGAGAAAGCAGCTCTGATGTCTCCAGATGATGAGGTGCAAAAGAGTGACATATCGTCAAGCAGTCAGGGCATGATGGAGAAGGAAGCCCTTGGGCCACTTCTCTTGGAGGTATATTAGCCTTTTTGGTAACACTTTATAATAACTGCACACTATTAATCATTCATTAAGCATTAGTAAACAGATAATTCATAATTTATAAAGCATTAATAGACAGTAATAAGCAGTTTATAAATACAGATATAAATGCTTTATTCTTGATTTAAAAGCATATCTATAATGTGTTTACTAATTGTATTTTCATACTTTATTCATGATCAATTTATCATTTCTCAATGCAGTATAGCATTATTTACAAACCAGTTAATTAGGAGTTGCCAGTGATTCATAAGATCACAGATAGTAAATTCAGGTAGTTATAAAGCATTTAGTAGTGGTCAGTTAACTATTTATGTGAGCTCATCTAAAGTGAATCTAGTTATGCCTTGTAAAGCATTTATAAAGGATATTTAAAGGCTCAGTTATCTTCTAAACAAAAAACGGAAACAAACACCACACAGTGAAACAGAACGTAGAAATATTAACAGCCTTTAAATCTCATTTGTAAAAGCTTTACAAGGCATAAATAGTCCTCACTTTAGATGAGCTCACAAAAATAGTTAACTTACAACTACATGTTTTATAACTACCTGAATTAACCCTGAATTACAGTATAAATGTTAATAAACCATTTATTAATACTATAAGTAACTATTACTATATGTCTGAATAAAAAGATGAATGCACATTTAAATAGTTTATTAATCATTTACTTACAATTTCTAAGTGATCTTATGAACCATTGACCACTCCTTAATAACTGGTGTGTAAATAATGCTATACTTAATTTAGAAATGATAAATTGATCATTAATAAAGTATGAAAAAACTATTATTAAATACATTATAGATATGCTTTATAAATGATGAATGAACTGTTTCCTAATGCTTAACTAATGATTAATAGCATGCAGTTATTATAAAGTGTTACCGATTTTTTAAACAGTTTATCTGTTGAAAAGACTGATATTGAGGTTTTATAATGTCAGAGTGTTGCCGTAGACCAGTTTTTTTTTTTTTTTTTTCTCCTCATCTGAGCCTGGCCCAGTTTCTATAATTGGGAATGACAAACTTTTGTTCAACATACATCTTTTTTTCTCCTATCTCTGTTTCACAAGGCCCTGGGTGGCTTCTTTTTCGCCGTGAACCGTGAGGGGCGCATTGTGTTTGTGTCTGAGAACGTCACCAGTTATCTGGGTTATACCCAGGAAGAGCTGATGACCTCCAGCGTCTACAGCATCCTACATGTGGGTGATCACAACGAGTTTGTGCGCAACCTGCTACCCAAGAGCCTTGGTGAGTCTCTCGGTGAGAAAGTACACATTAAGAGGAGAATTATAGCTAAAGATTTAACAGAAATGTTACACCTAACCAACCAGACATCATGCGACATGACACTCTTACAACCATTCAGAAGATATTTGATGATTAATATGCAGTTTTGGCAAGTAGGAATTTGGACCAATGAGATTTCTTTGTGGGCGGGGCTATCGATAGCCATAGGCACCATTGGTTAGAACAAAAACATGTTGCTTGTTGCTTTATTACATTACACTTCTTTACATCATGTGGGGGGTACATAAAGCCACACTGAAATATTTTCAGTATTTTAAGACCGCATTACAAACCGTAAAGATCTTCATTACAAATGCATCATCACACAATCGATCTGTGCACAAAACCAACAAATGTAATGTTTAATGCATGGCAACACATCAAGACAGCGCTCACAGCATAACAACTCGGTGACAGACACTTCATTACAAACAAGCAGTGTTTATATTAAATACTGTTATTATTGGCACAGTGGCACAGTAAATGTCCTCACTTACGTTATTTGCGGCTTTCATCATGACGTGAAGATTGGCTAGTTAGTTTATTAGCATATATATTCTTTTTCGATCGAGATCCCACAGCAGGTGGTTAGTGATAACAAGGCCCACACATTTATAGGAAAGATATAATTGGTCAGTCTTTCTGTAATTTAAAATTACACTCCCATTGATTTACTATTCCTGGGCCCTCTGTAATTTCATAGCTGGACCACCAATCACTGAGCTCCAAACGCTAGATGGAGAAAATGGGCGGAGTTCATTTGACGTATTCACTGAATAGGCAGATTTGAAGAGTTTATTTTTTACAGAAATTGTATTTATTTTATTTAGATGATGATTGTCAAATAATGAATTGCTTAAAATTGGAAATTAGGACTTTTACTGAAAATAATATTTAAAAGTTTGTCATTTAAAAAAATATTTAAAATTGTAAATATAGTTGTTGTTTTTTTACAATAGTTTAGGTCCTCTCTAGAGGGTGCTAACAGTTCCCCACTTCATCATGGAGCCTAGAGAAAGTAGTTAGAATGTCCCTAAAATTCAAGATACGGGGCAAAAATGCCCGTTTGAGATTTTGTCTCATATTTACATTATAGTTAAGCAATATCACATGAGCAATAAGTGAAATATCACACGAGTGCAAATTATGATACCAATCTTATACAACAGTACAATAAGTAAGAAGTTAATATTCTTATACCGATCGATGTGTGACATCAAAGTACCTCAAGAGGGATTCAAAAGCATAAAGTGCCGTCTGCTCTCCATAGCTCTTGCACGCACTGATTGGTCTGATGGTGATGATACGCTTCAAGTCGAACAAGCCTAATGATTCAATGGACCATTCATAAAGAGCCGTTTACTTCACTCCTGAAGGAATCAGCCATTGGGGAACGAATCAAATGAAATTACTCGATGACTTAATCATTAAGACATTTATCACCACCTACTAGCAGTTTTAGTTTATTGTTAAGAGTATAATTTCATTAAACAAATAATTTAATATTTCCTTAGCAAAAATAATAAAATTAATAAAATAAGTTATTAAAGGTATAATTCACCCACCCAAAAATGACAATTGTGTCATCATTTACTCAACCTCATGGTCTAAAAGAGTAATGTAATAAATTTGATCAAACAAAATATTTCTTGCTGAACCTACTTTTTGTAATGTCTGTTTGATGCTTTACACGACAATGACTTTAAATGATCTTTTGGGAGTAATTTTGTCCACATCATGTAATTAATTAAAAATTGTGATACCTTACCATCCCTAATATATTTAATTATATTTTATTATTATTAGTATTTTATTGGTAATAATAATATAAAATAGCAAAAAAAAAAAAAAATAGAAACATTTATATGTGAAGATATATAAAAGAAGATAAATAAAAAATATATATTTTTGTATAATTTTATATTTTATTTTGCATTGTTATTATTAACTATTTTTTATATTTCATTATTAACAATATTTTTAATATTTATGTATATTTGTATTTCATAAGAAATTGAGATATAGGAGAAGATATCGAGGTTGAATTGTATTAGACTGTATGTTACTGTATGTTACGTTTGTGTTAGTTGTTTAAAAATAATCTAGCTAAAAACTAAAGGCAGGTAGTGTTCTGTTTTAACTATTAGCACAAAGGTTAGAGGTCAGCCTCTTTAGAGCTCAGTGATACTCGACTGGTGGTTCTTTATCTCATACTTACCTTGCGCATCTGTGTGTGTCTTCAGTAAATGGTGTGCCATGGCCTCAGGAGCAAGGCCGAAGGAACAGCCACACGTTTAACTGCAGGTTGCTGAAAAGACCTCCAGACGAGGTGGACTCAGAGAACCAGGAGGCCCGACAACAGTATGAGCTCATGCAGTGCTTCACGGTCTCTCAGCCCAGAGCGGTGCAGGAGGAGGGCGAGGGTGAGACCACACACATACTCATAAAGTCATACCCATATAAATATTTAGCTTAGTGGAGGGAGTCTGATGAAGCTGTCGTTGACACGCCAGTCTTCAAATACGAAATCATTTTTTTTTAGGCATGAAGTTTAAAAGTCTGAGTCCACTAATAAAAATTCCTGTATTTTGCATTTTTCTAATTGAATTATGTTTAATCATGATCTGTACAGATTTATGAAAAAATGTTTGGTATGTGTTGCATATGGCACTTCAAACCACTATGTCTGTATTTTCCACAGACCTGCAGAGCTGTTTGATCTGTATAGCATGCCGAATACCCCATCCACCTCAGATCCCTGTCAGTACAGAGTCCTTCATCACCAAGCAGGACCCTACAGGTAGTGTTTCATTATACACACACACACACACACACACCTGTTGATCTGACCACATTATCATCATGTAAGAGCTCATGCAGGGTTATTGTCATAGGCAAAAAAAAAAAAAAAGAATAAAATACAGAATCAAACGAATATTGGAAAGTAGAAAAACTGTGGCTGAAATAGCTGTTCCTGAAATTTTTAGTGATTATAAACACATCTTACATTTCATTGCACTCTATTTTGTATTTTTTGAATGTCACACCAAGAAGCGACAGGTACAATGAGCTGACACATCGTTTCCCATAATTCCTGATTAAAAACAGACATGGCTTTCTCCCTAAAATAAAGCGTGCTTAGTTTTGTACAGTACTGTTCAAAAGCTTGGATTTAGTTTTAAAGCAATTCACAAATTTATTTAGCCAGGGCATATAAAGTTAATCAGAAGTGACAGTAAAGACATTCATAATATTACAAAATATTTATTTTTCAAATAGCTGCTGTTATTTTAAAATGTAATAATATTTCACTATATTACTTTTCTAATGTATTTTTGGTCACTTCATTTTACAGCCTTAGTGAGCATAAGAAACTTGTTTCAAGGACTGCTTTTCTTCTTACTGACTGAAAACCGACTGCAAGAACAGAAAAATGAAACTGCTTTCTTTTTCTGTTCTTGTAGAAGGAAGTGCAAAATGGTTTGTTGTTAAATCTGTGATTTGAAAAGCTTCTTCCTCTTGAACCTGAAGTCCGGTTTACAAAATCATGTGTGTGTGTGTGTGTGTGTGTGTGCGCACGCAGGGAAAATCATCTCTATTGAGACGAGTGCTCTGAGGGCCACAGGCCGACCAGGTTGGGAGGACCTGGTCAGGAAGTGCATCTACGCATTCTTCCAGCCTCAGGGCAATGAGCCCTCCCATGCCAAGAAGCTGCTTCATGAGGGTGAGCGCTTTCACCTCCATCTATAGCCATTTTGAGTAGTACTTGACTTTTCAAGCAGTTATGATCTGCCCTTGCCTTCCTTGCCTAGAGAACGACAGTTTATGATTTAATGTCACATGATCCTTCAGTAGTCATGCAGATTCAGTCTGATTTGCTGTACTATTATGTGTTTTTGTAGAAACGTGATTTAATGCTAATTTCATGCTAATTTTTATCAATTTATTGTACGTTGCTGAATGAAAGGATTTTTGACAGCGGACTCTTGAACCGTAGTGTCAGTATGCAGCTTACATGTGGACGTATCCTAAATGTGGAGAACATGTAGTGCAGGCTAACTGATAAATCATTGTTTTTGAGTGAAAATGTTTGCATGCAATTATAGTTAGCAAATGAGACTTATTGTTACTAAGTTGATATATGTAAATATGGGAACTATAAAACAAACTAGTTTTTATTCTCTGTGTTTGTGTTGACAGTGATGACCCACGGCATGGCCATCAGTCCTCTGTACCATTTCAAACTGAGTGACGGGACGTCCCTCAGTGCGCAGACACGCTGCAAATTCTGCTGCCCCCCAAACCCAGACGTACAGCCCTTCATCATGGGCATTCACACTATAGACAGGTAGCTGATGATGTCCTCCGCATTTATATGAGCATGTCACACAATAATAACTATTGCATCGTGTGTATATATATAATTTTATGATTAAATGTGTTTTAGGGAACACAACACTGCTAGCTCTCAGGAAAACACTACCCCTAGCCTTCTGTCTCCTGCTGCCCCAGCCTCCCGCTCACCTGCCCTGCAGACCTCCAGTGACCTCAGCCTCCATCTCAACAACAGCAATGGCACCTGTGCCACTCCTGGACCCCCAACACCCACTCCGCCAGGCTACCTGACGCCCAGCCGCGTTGGGCCATCCCAGCAGGTCAGCAGCCCCTCTCCACTTGGCAGCCCTCTCACTGCCACCCCTACCTCATTCATGTCGCCTCGACCTCTACGGGGCAGCCCAGGCCTGGCCAGCAGCCCACGTGTGCCCAGCCATCCCTTTTCCCCCTCTGCGCCTGGCATCCACTCGCCCGCTGGCGGACTGACCAGGCAGCAGTCTGGTGGCGACAGCATCAGTTTCTCTCTCCCCTCTCCCTTACCCCCCAGACAGACTCCAACCCCTAGTAGCTCCCCAGCACTTCAGCCCCCGGCCAAACCGCCGGAAGCGTCCGCTGATGAGCCTAAAGCTACTGCGGTGGGCAACCCCAAACTTAACCAGCTTTTGGACGGTGCCCCTGAACATGACTCCCAACCCCGTCCCGCACCCGGGTCCCAGTGTCCGGCTTCTCACAGTACTCTGACTGAGCGGCATAAGATTCTGCACCGCCTGCTCCAGGACAGCAGCCCTGCAGATGCAGGCAAGGAGCCCGACGTCAAGAAAGAGCCCCCGACCAGTCCCAACGCGGCCTTGGTGGCACGGGGAAATGGGAAGGAAACCCAGGACCACCAGCTGCTGCGCTTTCTGCTGGATACGGATGAAAAGGACCTGGAGGACTTGCCGCCTCCAGCCGTCTTTAGCCTCCATACGGTCAAGGTAAAGGCAGAGAAGAAAGGGAGCAGAGAGAATGTGCCCTGTGCCGCTGCTGCTGCCGCCACCACCGTGTCTGCAGTCGCTTGCTCGCCTCAATCCAGTGACAAGCCCAGCCCGGTATTTACATCCTTATTTCATTATTTATAACATTTTTCATGGCCTTCATAACTCAAGTAAAGTTTACTGTACTGGTCGATAGTTTGGGGTTGGTACGTTTTTTGTAATATTTTTGAAAGAAGCTCCTTATGCTCAGCTAGTCTGCATTTGTTTGATCAAAAATACTGTTAAAACAGTAATATTGTAAAATGTTATTACAGTTAAAAATAACTTTTTATATTTTAAGATATTTTAATTTATTTCTATGATGGCAGAACTGAATTATCAGCAGCAATTACTCCAGTCTTTAGTGTCACATGGTCTTTGAGAAATCACACTAATTTACTTTAACCTTTGATCAATTTAATGAATCTTTGCTGAAAAGTATTTTAAAAAAGACTGACCCCAAACTTTTGAATGCTCTAGTGTTTTAACTCCTAAAAATCTGACCGCAAATAGGATGTTTGGCCGATGGAAGTCTATTTTGACAATTTACTGCTTCTCCATGTGGATCTCAGCAGCAAAATCACTATTTGTTATTGAAGGTTCTTTTTTATTTCAAAACTGGTAATGAGAGTGAGTTGAAAAAAGAGCATCATTATGACAATACTTAAACAATTTTAATTAAAAAATACTCAAGAAAGCATAAAGAATTCAATGCATTTAATTGCAATTATTTTGTTGTTTCAGAAGATCAGGTTTTAAAACAAAGTTCTGTTTTCAGATGTTTTTGTTGAACGTTGATGCATGTTTTAAGTTAAAATTAAAAATTTTGATTTAATTTGGCATATTTTAATACATATAATATTTTATTCAGACTAAAACTAAAATGATTGATTTTTACATGATGACATTAACTACATTTTATATTATTATTATTATTATTTTTTGCCAGAAAACAGTAACTTACAATACTTTTTTTAAAAATTTTTTTATGGCTTGCAATTAGAACAATGCACAAATTAAACTAATTTAAAATAGCCACAATTTCTGACGTGGTTTTCTATATAATATTTTATTGTATTATTACTTAATGTGGGCAAATATCTTACATTATATTGTATTGCTTTGAGGCTGGACATGCCGACATCTCAGCATTCATCTCACAGGAAATATCTCAGTCTTTTATGAAAATAAATTCCAGCTTCAAACCAGCTTTAACGTGAACTCTAGCATGAATATTGATAGTATATTTTGTAGCGGTTTGAACAGAAATGAAAGTTCTGGGCCGAAACCGAAAATTCTAGATGCACTTGGTTGAAAACCGAAATCGAAAATGCATTGTAATAATTATTTATTATTTTATTAAATAATATAAAGTCATTTTGTAAGACTTTTTAATTTAACTCAATAATTTTAATTATACTGAATTTTAAAAACTCGGACAGAAAATACATTATTATTAAATATCAAATATATTTCTCTTTTGGCCGCCGAAATTTCAGTGCATTTTGTAGAGTTTACTCTATTGCAGTGATTTGAGGCAGTCACATGTGGACTTTGTCTTTCTTGTGCTCTGGTGTGCCTTTTGATGTTGATGACCTTTGCTATCATTTCCATTCCACATCTGTATGTGTTTACATGAGTAGCAGTTTCCCAGCACCGATCTGGACACTTTGAACCAGCTCTTGCCCACTTTGAGAAGCTCTGTGGGAGGTAAAGCAGCAGAGGAGCCAGTGCTCGTCCAGCCCAGTGAGGACAACATTTCCATCGGGTTGAATGTGAAGAGAGAGTCACCAGGAACATCAAGCCAATGTAAGGCCCATTTTAGTATAGTAATAATAAAAATAAATAATATTTCATTTATCTTAAGTCCTCAATAACTACTTTTTCCTCCTCCGTCTCTCTGTAGCATTCCCTGATGGATCAAACCTCTCAAATCAGTCCTCTTTTGAGTTCTGTGACCCCTCTACACCAAACCAGGGTCAGGTCCAGGTGTCGGATCTTGGGCAGACAGACCCATTTCAGCCACCCAAGGAGAGCAGCAGCCCCTTTGCCAATTCAACCAGCCTCAACTCTTTCAACACCAACACAGGTGCAGGATTGAACGCGTCACCATGTTTGAAAACAGAAACGGTTTGATTAGTTAATGAAGGGGAGAAGTAAGACAGTTAAAATAACAGAAAATTGTCTCGTTTGATTCAGGTCTGGCCAAGCTGGAGCTTTCCGAGTCCCAGCAGTTCCAGCCCTTGTCCCTGGCTGAACCAATGACCTTCGATAGCAGCTTGGGCAACCAGACACAGACCCCTCTGTCCTCTCCTCAAGAGTGAGTGCTACAGAAACAAACAAAAGAATTTGAGTAATATAACAACTATTGATTTGCATTTTATTGAAAACTCTTGTTTCTGTACATTTTTGTACCTTAGTGATTTTTATTGGTGTCACTAACTACTGAAAGAACCTATGTAAAATTAGTCAATTTATTTAAAAATCCCTATGATTCTTTAACATTTGGGTGGTGGAGTAGGTGCTGTATATTATGATTGAAATCAGAAAATGTAATCACACACACACACACACACACACACACACACATATATATATATATATATATATATAGTATTATTATTAATAATAATAATAATTAAAAATATAACTATAACAAATATTAGTAACCTCACCAGAGTTTGACTTTGTTGAATCTCATATAATGGTGAAAGCAAAAACATGTTTTTTAACTACATTAAGTAGTAATTTCAGTAATTTTTATGTGCTATGGAAGTATTTATTTATGTTTTTAATTGGCCTTTATTTTAATATTTTCATTTTTCTTTTTAAATTAAGTTTTAGTCATCTTGTTATGTGTTTATATTGCATTTATGAATTAGATTTTGTTAAATATTTCTTTATCTTTAGTTTTACATTTGTGTTTATATGTGTTGAGGACATTCAAGTAAATTATCTCTGATTAATATCTAGGTGTAATTGTTATTTTAAAAACTATTAGCAGGTGTAATGTTTTGTCTCATCTCTGAAGAATCGATAGAAATATTTATATTTCCAGTCAGAATTACTGTTATAAACATATCTCAGTCACAGGGAAGCAGTTGTGCACTTTCACCCAAATTCAACTTTAATTAACCATGCAATATGAAATAGAACTGTCAGCTGCTTAAACAAAGTTCATCAAGATCTGGGGACAGTGTCTTAAGAACTAGTTTAACCAACTGGCAGTTAGCCAAGGGGTAATCAGTCTTATTTTTTGGATTCAGCTTAGACTATTCTAAGTTTTATGTAACCAAATGTAAAAAAAAAAAATGACAAACCTTGAAGAAAAAAATAGATGACTAACTGTTAAGACTAGTCTAAACCTTTTATGCAACCAGTCATGGAATCATATAGACTGCCTTTTTTTCTATGCTGTAAGCAGGCAGTGTGTTCCGTGTCCGCTGGATGAGATGCTGTGTCCACCCACCACACCTGAGGGCTGTAACGACGAGAAGGCCCTGCTGGAGCAGCTGGTCACTTTCTTGAGCCGCACTGACGAGAGTGAGTTGGCCGAGCTGGACAGAGCATTGGGCATCGACAAGATTGTTCAAGTAAGTATTATTAGAAAAACCAATTCTTCTCATACATTTTACATTTACAAGAAAAGTGTGTCTAAAGGTTGACTGGTTTACTGTCTCGCCTACAGGGTGGATGCCTCGAACCTGTCACCCAGACCTTTCCTCAGTCTCAGCCTCCAACACCTGTTCCTATGGACCCCAAGCTGCCTAGCTACCCCTCTCAGTTCCCCACCTCACCCTCACAGTTTCCTGCTGAGATGGGCACAGCACAGGGCATGAGTTTCGGGGCCCCACGGATGGCGTTTCCAGGCAACGTGGGAGTGACGGTGCGGCCCGGCATGAACCGAGCTCCTGGTGTGCCCAACCAGCTGCGGCTACCTCCCAACCAGCTGAGACTCCAGCTCCAGCAACGTTTGCAAGGCCCGCAGCAGGTAGAGCTTCAGCTTTAGCTTTCACTTCATTGTGTAATAATAAATTTGAACCACAACTTCTAAATCCCCCTTTTGGATTTTCTTGCACTGTGTAACAGATCCTTTCAAATAACATGCTGTGGAACTAACCTATTCTTTTGTCGAGTGCAGCTGCCGAGTGAACGTGTGATTAGTTGCACTTGTTTAGTGGTGATGTATCTCATCTCTCCATCAGCTCCAGAACAGGCTTGCGGCCATGGGTCAGTTCCCACAAGGGGGGCATGTTGCCATGGGGATGCGTCAGGGCATGCAGCAGCCTCAGATGCCCTCTCAGGTTAGTGTCACATGCACCGAGGCGAATAATGAATTTCATTAGTAGGGGTGCAAGCATTTGCTCTGACAAAATTTGATTAAGATTGTTTATCTCAGATATGAATCTTGGTTACAGTTTAGTTTGATTTGATTAGTTTTGGTAAGGTTCATAATTATATATACTGATGATAAAATAATTTATTTTTTCTTTTTCTTTTTTAAAGCTAAATTATACATATTTTTTACATACATATGTTAAATTGTATTATATATAGTTCATACATTTATATTTTATATCAAATTCTAAATCATATTATTACTATTATTATTATTATTGTAAATAAGCTAGTATTGTTTATTATTTGTTATTTATTATTGTTTATTTGTGTGTGTGTGTGTGTGTGTGTGTATATATATATATATATATATATATATATATATATATATATATATATATATATATATATATATATATATATATATATATATAGAGAGAGAGAGAGAGAGAGAGAGAGAGGTAAAATGGATAGAAAAATATTAACACGTCTTTATTTTGATATATTTTATACAAATAATTATAATTATTATTCTAAATATGATAATATATTATTTTGATTATAAATTTGTAATTAAATAATTATACAGATTTTTTTCATTAAATATATACATTTTCAAACATATATTTATGTATTAATGCAAAAGTTGTGGTTTGGGACATGGGTAAAAAATAATACTAGTATTTATTTTATATCTTTTTACAAGATCAATGCATTTCTTATGAAAATCTAAAATGATTAATATTAATATTATTATTACTATTATCATTGTCATTGATGCATCTGTGCATTTTTGCTTTCGCAATCATTGTTTGTTTTTCTGTTTGTGTCTTTCAATGAAACTGAAATCCCGTCTTTTCTCTCAACAGCCTCCACTCAATGCTCAAATGATGGCCCAGCGGCAACGGGAGCTTTATAGTTTCCAGCACCGCCAGCGGCAGCTTATGCAGCAGAAGGTATTGCTGATGAGGCAGGGGATGAACACAGGACCTCTGGGGGCTCAGCGAGTTCCTAAGAGCCCCCAGCAGCAACAGCCACCACAGCAGCAGCAGTTCGGTTTTTCTCCAGGCTACAATGCCGTGCCTGGAAACACGCCTACCTCCCCAAGCCATTTTAACCCCATGGGAGGACCTCTGGACCCCAAGCTACCTACCAGGGTGGGCATGGGAAACCAAGGCATTATGGGAGGCATTCAAGGGCAATTTGGTGGGCCTGTGAACACTCCTGTTCAACAGGGACTTTTCCAGCAGTTTGGGGGATCTGGTATGTCTCATTTATAAGCTACTAATTTATCATCACCCGTGTTATTATAACTACCGTAGCTAACACTAAAACCATAAAATAAAATTTAACTTTAAATATTTTAAAATGTAGACTTGTATAATTTCAGATAAGCAACATTTTTCATTTTTATTTAGTTTACCTGATGCACTAAATTAACTAAAGCTGAAGTAAAAATTAGTGATACTATGTAGACATTAAAATAAAAATATTAAATTGCAAAAATAGTCATATAAAAATATAATAATAAAAAAATGCAATTAAAAATAATGACAACTTTTAATGCTTCTGTCATGATGACTAAAAGAGCCAATGCACATCTCCCTCACAGGCATGATCCAGCAAGCAGATCCATCCTTCGCTCCTGAGCTTAGTCCAACCAGCCCCCTGCTTTCACCTCAGAACTCAACCTCCCAGAATCCTCTGCTCCAGCAAGCGCAGCCTCCACCTGGTTATCAGTCACCTGACATAAAGAATTGGCAGCAAGGGGCCATGGGCAACAACAGGTATGGTGTTTGATAGCAGTCACCAAAAGGTCAGAAAACTTGTGTCTGTGTGTTCATCTTCATTTAAACCATTTCTTCTTGTTTTGTGGCAGTATGTATAACCAGGCAGGCCAGCCTGTCTCTCAGAGCTTTGGCCAGCAAGGCGTGTATAACAACATGAGCATCACCGTGTCAATGGCTGGAGGGTCAGGAGCGGTGAGCACTCTACCTCCTATTGGACCATCTGTCGGCATGGGCAACAATAACCTTGGCAACGTCACTTCAATGTGTAACGATCAGGTAAGATGGTCATTGGTTACTTATCGAGTCTTCATTTACTCACCCGCATACCGTTTTTATGTGCAACTACTTTTTCCTTCAGCGGAAAAAAAATGTTTTTATTAACATTTTGAAAGTTTCAGTCCTCGTTCATTGTTACTACACTTGTTACACTGTGTTATTTTAGCATAATTGATATACTATTATAGTTTTTGTTAATATTTTGAATTAGATTTTAGATTTCTGTATATTTTCTACTGCAATTTAAAAAAATAATAATTTTAGTTTTCATTAAATGTCTTAAATGTTTCAAATGTAATCAAATGTTTCAATAACTCGTTTTTTAATGTCTCTAGTTTTTGCTTAAGTTTTATTATTAGTTTATTTAGAAATGTTGGCAACAAGCTGAAATAAATGTTAAAAGGGGAAAGGTTTATTTTTATATTTTATTTTTTTATCTTCATGTTAATTTTTTCAAGTACTGAAAATGTTAACGATAATAACTGTACACTACCATTCAAAAGATGTGGAAGATGTTTTTTTTATATTTAAAAAAGCTAAGGCTGCATTTATTTGATTAAAATTACAGTTAAACAGTAATATTGTGAAGTATAATTAAAAAAATGTAAAAAGTTTTTAAACAGTATTTTAATATATCTTTATATTTAAATGTTTATATTTTATATTTAATTTATTCCTGTAATGATGACAGCTATATTTTCAAAAGCCATTAATTGTTATTCAGTGCCACATGATCCTTCAGAAATCACTCTTAATATTCTGATTTGGTGCTCAAAAAACATTTTGTATTATTATCATCAGTGTGCGAAACTGTTGTGCTGCTTATTTTATATATATTTTTTTTAAGTAATCTTTTTGTAATATTATAAATGTTAGTTGTCATTTTGTTCAATGTAATGCATTCTTTAAATCATATGTAACGTGACATGACGTGACGTTTTTCATTCATTCCCATTTCTCAGGTACAGCAGGTTCAGGTGTTCGCTGATGTCCAGTGCACGGTAAACCTGGTGGGAAGTGACTCCTATCTTAACCAGTCGGGGCCCATGGGGTCCCAGAAGGGCCCGAGCGGGACCCCCACAGCCCAGGCTCAGCAGAAAAGCCTCCTTCAGCAGCTTCTGACCGAGTGAGTCGCCCACCGTCTGCCAGAGGACCGTCTCCACATGTAGAGATTTTTATTCTTCACCTTTGGTTTCTATACAGTATATCTGCAGGGTCGGTGTCTGGGCCCAGGCTTGTGAGCTTTCATAGCCGTTCGACAAAGTGCTCATTCCTGGTCACCTTTTTAAATGTCTGTTTCCGGAAAGGAGAAAGGATCACGTTCCAGAATTTGCCAAGCCTGTAAAAAAAAAAAAAAATAGGACCTGCTGCTTCAGCCGGCTGCACGTCCTGTCGGTCAGGCCAACGTTGCAGTGCTTCTTGGAGAGCAGCGCAGCAGCTGAGCTTGGATTGGTCGAACTGGAAACTGGAGCAGGCTGTTGTCATAGTGTTGCTATATTCATGGTGTATTGCTCAGTTTCAGCTGGATCTGTGACTGATAGGCTCTCCTCAGCAGTGCCTGATGATGGGAGGAATTTCCCACCTCTTTTTATTTGTTAGTCTGTTTTGTTTGTTGTCATTTTGTTTTATTTTTCTGTTTTTTTTTTTGTTTTTCTCTGTTGTCGTTTTCAGAACAAGCATCGCCAGGATGGGAGACTGCTCTGTAGTGCGTATCCGTCTGCCGCAAGCTTTCCTGGCAGCACCGTTTTGAAACAGCAGACATTTTTTTTAACCATGTCCTACACATTTCCCCCCCACAGCAGCTGTGAATACGAGCCACTTAGGGTCAACTCAGCCTATCAGTGTTGTTTGCGGCGACGTGTTGTGCAGGATGGTATTATTGTACAGCACAAATGGACAAAGTTGGGACAAGCTCACACTTTGTAATTTCCTTTAAAAATGAAACCTCATCAATTTACAGGCAACTCTTATTTCGGAAGCATCAACTTCACACCAGTTCCTTTCTAATGACTTTGAGAATCTGTCATGTCACTTTTGTCATTTTAAACGTAATCATCCATGGGGCTCTCGCACGCTCTCATATATCAAGAGACTCAAATTTTTACGATTGATATTGGTTATCGAACACCCCAGTAAATGTTACAAACCCTCTGTTGCATTGCACGCAGTTGCGAAAATGTAGATTGTACATTGATTTTCATTATACAGTTGAGTGTTTCAAGAATGCTCTTCAAAACCACAGGTGCTCTCTCCTGACTGGAGGAGCGAGGCGTTGTTTTGCGCAATGTCCGTACCGTCGGCTGCATTCTCTAGCTCTTTGACTGCTCATGAGACTACTGTTGCCCAGTCACACACTGTTCATCAGCGTTATCCTTTGTTCATTTACCCTACTAGTCATCCCCGATTGATTTCGAACCTAAAGATTTGCTATTTTAAGTGAAACGTGCTAATGTAAAATCAAATATTTTTTATTTTTTTGATCAAAGATGTCAAAACAAAAAGACTTGCTATGTTTGAAATTGATGTCTCGCCATTTGAGCACGAGGTATTTCACAAATCGTGCAACATCATTGGAGCACAGCTCCTAACCGCGTTGCATGCGCAACCGTCTCACGTATTTTCATCCTCCTTTAACAGTGTTCTTTTGTTCGTGACACTATATAAAAATGTCTAATTTCGTAAAGCAGATTCTCAGTCGTCTACGAAATTCAGCCGGCAGTATGTACTGTTGAGATCGAGCCACTTTCTGCTATGTATAAATGTACATAGATATTTCAAAAAGCGAGATTAATTGACACATACATAACATTTAAGTCATTCAAGTCTGTGTTTTTCCCATTTTTGGCTCACCAAAAACACACAGATGTCGTAATTAATAAACTCTGCCCTCCTCTTTGGGGAACAGGCATTCCTGTATAGATAAAAATGTTTTTTATGCAGTGGATAAGATTCATTTAATGAACCCTACCTGTCATCATTACCGTGTTTATGCCAAATATACCAAACTAGCAAACAGCGCCTATTAATACTGTTTTTATCGTTCTGATTTCTCATTTATAACGGCTCTCACAGTCAATACACAACATCAAGGTACAATAGAACTATTCAGAACCTGGATTATCAAAGTATTGTGTATATAACAGATAAATGTGAATATGTATCTGTTCAGAATCAACAAAATGTAGTGCTCCGAGTTTGTGGTAATAACTACTTGCTTCCATTTTTTTTTCTTTCTTTTTTTTGATATGTGTATGGCTGTCTGAAAGCGTGTATGTGTGTGATTAATACTGTATATCTGGTGTTTAAAATGGAAAAACAGACAAATGTCCTGATTTTGATTTTCCTTTTTGTTTTTTTATACCTGCAATTTTTCCTGTGGGTGTTGAGATTGCTCTATATGTGAGAATGGTTTAGCGACTGCTGAATGTGACTTTGCTGAGGGAGAAGCAGCATGGACTGGCTTTTGTACGGGTTAATTTAAAAAAAAAAAAAGAAGAAAAAAAAAGGCCATATTATTTAATTTCTCTGTTGTCAAAGTTTAAACAGCTCTGACGAAGTGGAACCTTGGTTTGAGAACAGCACTGGCTTATCGTAGTGGGGTTTCGTCAACTGCCTGATGTAGTTTTTGCCATGTGTAAACGCATTTAAGACAAGAACGGATATATGACCAAAGCTTCAAGATACTAAAAGATCCATATCATATGCAAGGTTCATGCAATTCGACAAATGTAGCATTGAGTTTTTCCTGAATAGGTGTCCCGTATCCCGTCATGTTTATAACACTACCACTTTGTCTTTACTTTTTGGACATATTCCCTTTTCAAAGATGTTCAGTAGCGATTTTCTTCAGATGTTCCCCCGTTGCTACTGATCTACCAAACATGCAAATGCCTCATCGGGAGGAACTTTAGTCACTGTTTTCAGAAAGACAGATTCCTAACCGCTAGCTATGCACCTTTAGAGGTTTAAATAAAAAGCTTTAGGCTTTTGTTTTAAAACTGACTACTCCAAATGGATTATTGCCTCGAATGCAATATTCCAGTAATGCATGCTGACAAATATCTCCAGTTTTTCTTCTATTTAGTTTTTTAACTCAAGGATATACATCATTTGTAGTTCGAAACAAGTGGTTTCAAACTACTCGGGCTAAAAACGAGAAAACCATACTGATGCAACTATACTTCGATATTTGACTTTATTTAGCTGGATTCTTTATACCAAATTTGAGGTGCCTCTTGTACATATTTTCAGCATAGAGGACTGCTCCTCACCATTTGATGAACGTCATCTTGTTTATGAAGATTTTCTTATACTGACCTTTGTAAGACTTTTGCTGTATTTTACATGAAGTTTTTTACTAAAAACCTAAATGTACCAGGAACTTGCAAGGAATACAATCTAATTTTGCACTTTACACATGAATTACCAGGAAAGAGGCCATGTTTAAATCAGAATATAGCGTCATGTTCGAAAAAAAAAAAAAAAGAATACCCCCTGAATGTATTTTTGCTAAGTGAAATGCCATTTTGCTTTCCACGAAAAATCTAAACGTGTCTCGGGTTCTTCAGGAAGAACTTGGCTTGGTGGACCCTCATCACTGGATCCCTTAAAAGAGCAGGGTAGCGGAGACTTTGCTACATGAGTGTTTTTTCTGCTGCTGAACCATAGATCTAACTATGCCTATCTTCTTCAGGTGCTCCACCTCCCCTTTTCCCCGTCCTTTTAGTGATTGCATTCAAGTTCAGACCTTCTGGCTTTATCTTTTAAAGACATTCCTCATCGTACTCTGCTTTCTGTTCATCCTGGTCTGTATCGTAGGCTTTGAAAGTCATTTCAGGCCCCGCATGCTCAGTGCCAAGTGCTAAGAACCATTTATGCCAACTTGTACAATCTGCATTTCCTCATATCATAGTAGTGAATCCTACGTATCGACCACCACACACTCTCCTCGTCATTCAGATGTCATCTCTAACACGGTATCATCTACAGTAGCTACTGTTTACCTGAGATTTTTCACATTTTGTAAGTGCTGCCTTATTAATATCCAGATATTAGTTGTATTGGTAAAGGGAAGTCATGTGTTTGTAGCTCCACTGAAACGGCGCTTGTTCTTTCAAGGCAAGGTTCCACTTTTCACCTGTAAAATTAATATAAATAAACAAATATATATAGATATATACATTTTACTCATTTTGTCCAGTTTTGTATAATACTTGTGAACTTTTTTTTTTTCCCTTTTCTTAAGAGGTATCATTGCAGCTGTGTGTGGGACATAATGAATGAAGATGTATCTGGGAGACTTCTGCATGTTTTGTCATGTTTTTGTTTTCTCTATATCCAGGTTTATCTGGAGAATCCTACCTTTCTTAGGACGTTGTAGACAATCAGTCACATGCTGGGTCCAGCTCCTGCGGGATTGTCCTGCGGGCTGCAAAACTGTTTCGCATCTACTGAATCGGTCTTATTTTTCTTGTCCATTTCATGGAATTTTGTGGCTGCTCAAACTGAGATTTGAAGTTTACACACACATACATTTTACACACACATGCATACATATACACTCAGACAAACAAGAAACACTCACTCGTGCATATGGCCCCTTTGTTGCTTTTCCAAGGTGTAGATACATACCTTGAAGGAAATTATGCTTTGACTAACAAATCTCTATAACATCCATGAATGTGAGAATGCAACACATTGCAATAAAGCACCATGTAAAAAAGGACTGCAAGTGCCATCTTTATATCTAGTGAATGGAATTTAAACTGTTTAATAACCGTTTGATTAATTATTCTTTTGATGCAGTACAAGAAACTGAATGTGTATTTTTTTTAACAATACTTTGCCATATGAACATCCAGTCAGATAGTTATCATTAATATTTAGAACAACATAACCCAACATTCGTTCTTGGTTAATTGAGTCTGACATTAATGATATAAGTAAGATTAATTGTAAAACTGATTCATAAATGTAATTCACTAAAATGAACCCGCTCTTTTAAGAGTCGAAACAATATATGGATGAAAACCTGTTCCAGCAGGTTAATTTAGCCACATTCCATTCTGAACAATCTTTGTTTTTATATAGTACAATTCATACAGAATTCATTTGAAAAGCTTGAACTTTTTTAGAAATGGCTGCACGGCATCTTTAGGGTAAGGCTTCAATGCCAGACATGTGGGGATATTCTCTGGCTGCTCCATCCATAGCTTATGTGCAATGTCTTTTTCTAGTAGACTACTGGCAAGAGCGGAGAGAGATGCCTCATCTGGTGCCTGTGGGGAAAAGTAACAATAAAACTTAAAACTATAAAAATAGTACATAAATATTACTTTCAAATTATTCACTTATTTATCACTTGTGAGTAGGCTAATGGATTTATTAGTATTTGTTAACAATTATACTAGAGAGATCAAAGACTACTATATAATGCTACCCATCCTATCATGCACTGTAGAGACAGAATCGCATGATGCATGTGATGTAATTGCAGTACTAACCTGCAGCACTACTTTGTGCATGCTGTCCAGTTCTGCCAGATACTCCCGAGTATCAGAGTCACTGTAGTGTAAATGTATAGCAGCAGTGGCCGCGTGACAGGCTTGAGTAATAACCGCCACGACAAAGTGTGAATAAGGTCTGATCGGACGATGACATACTGGACTAAACGCCGAGACGAGCCGCTGCTCAGCGTTGCCATTTGATTGAATGTGAAAACAGCCAGAGCGGAAATGACACACACAGCGGGTTCATGTTTACGTTCCGGGTTTATTTCGTTTCTGCTCAATTTTTTTTTGACTGGATGCCCTCTAGTGGTTGTTTGATCCAGGTTTGTACCATTTAAAAAATGTTAAAAGAAGACAACAAATGTCTTTTTTTTTAAAGGACTTAATGATTGCTATGCCATTTACATTTTTCCAGCACATACAGTGATCAAACAACTTCATCCTAATATTCGTGTCCTGCAATCGGTACCTGCATACAATTCACACCGAAAAACATGAGGACTGGAATGTTCAGCTCAGAAACTTTATAGAGACAAAGTAAAAAAATATTCTAGGTCCAACTCTTAAATTCGTCAAAATGAGCTGATGCCCATTGCTCGTCTCATTTGCTCAAATGTAAGCCAGAAAGTCAAAGACCAGGGAGCCTAGGAACGAAAACAGAGTTAGAATAGGAAAACAAGACAATAAAACTTGAATAAACTCATGTCATATTTAAAGTGATAGTACCATCCTAAACCAAGTTGGTAGAAATCCTTTATAGAGGGAAAAAAATCCTTCTTTTCTCACAGACTGAACCAGACAGTCAGTAGAAGACTTGTAGAGAAGACCCCTGCAAACAGAAGCATAAAAATATGTTAATATAACAAACTAAATAATTGTCTTAAATACACATCAGCTTTAAAAAATACACCAAACGAACCTCCCATTTGAATCCCGTGGCTGGTTCATTACTCTAGTTTTCACCACATCAGCTGGTGTTCCCATAATAGCTGCAACCAATCCTGAGCATACACTGTAAAAATGTTTTGCAACAAACTGTTAAACATGACATCATTATGTGTGGCAACATTAGTAGAATAGCAAACTTTCACCTGGCCAATCCGTGACAAATGCTGTTGTCTGGTATGGAGGTGTTTCTCAGTAGAAAATGCTTTACGGTATCGTATGTCATGAGATCTAAATGTGTAATAAGGTGAAAAATATTTAACGTGTTTCAAAAGGGAAGCTGACAATTGATTTCTAGAAGTCTTGGCTACTGTACCTCCTAAATTGACCAGTGCAGCTCTCTGAACGTTGGGAACCCATCCAGCCCAAAGGCCTCGTATTCCTCCCTCTGCTACGATCTTTGTAAATGCGTGGTAAACCCCATGTACTCTGTCAGTTTAAAAACAACGGATGAATTAAGGGAATCATTCATCCAAACACTTACTCACCCTCAGGCCATCCAAGATGTAGATGAGTTTGTTTTTTTATCAGAACAGAATTTTACCATTTCATCACTTGTTCACCAATAGATCATCTGCAGTGAATGGGTGCCGTCAGAAGGAGAGTCCAGAAGAATCCACAACTTATGCAAGTAAAGTAAACCATAAAAATTTGTCTGAATCAGGAGAGAGATAGAGAGGTGAAAACAGTCTAAAACATTGCTAAGCAAATATGTCAGTAGATTTTGATGTAATAGGACAACAGGGGACGGACCTTTCATCTGAGGAATTGTAATTATGGATTATAGACTAGTATTTTGGCCAGAGGCGATGATTTAAAACACCTTAATGGTGTATTTGTTTATCAAATGCAAGCTTTTTACTTACAAGATGTTAATTGATTGACTGGAGTTGTGTGGATTATGTTTTTAATCAGCTGCTTGGACTCTCATTCTGACGGCACCCATTCACGCCATTGGTGAGCAAGTGATGTAATGCTGAATTTCTCCAAATCTCTTCAGATGAAGAAACTAACTCATCTACATCTTGGACGGCCTGAGGGTGAGTACATTTTCAGCACATTTTAATTTTAGGGTGAACTATTCCTTTTAGTCTATGTCTCACCTTGGCGGCTTCCCTTCTAGACGGCGCCTGCCCTCCATTTGCATCTGAACCTTCACTAGATCTGTTGGACTAGCGATGAACTGGCCCAAGGCACCTGATATCATACTGCCGATCACTGCTTTCCTATACACATCACAGAACATATGCTGATCCCATCTATTTAGACTTTAATCACTGTCCTGTTTCATATTCCACAACTGTTTCCCTCACCATACTGGAAAAACGCCATCTTCAGATCTTCCCAGGACAGATTCCCTGAGCTGTTCATAAGCTAACATCCTGCCGCCTGAATACACTAAAAGTGAGGAATTCCAAAGGTCAGAAGGGGATTCAAATACATATATTTAATAATTCAGGAAAGTGCATCAAGATTTTATTCTGTACATGCATATAACACATTGCAATTAACATTTTACCTATATGTCTGTAGATAGCTGGTGTGACCCCTTGCCACAGTTTCAAGGGCCCCTCTTCTCGCACTATACCCAGAGCTGTGCTCAGCATGCCCCTGTATTTTGGAGGCTGTACATTTCCACCATGATGTCGGGAACCACCTTCACCCTGTACCTGAAGTCTGGTTTTGGTAAGGTCCAGAGGAAATGTGACTAAAATACATTTTTTATAAACAGACAGACAGAAGTACACTCAAATGATTATTAACATATACTGTATTGTAGACATTAATTAATATATCAAAATATGAATTTATTTTTTTATTCATTATTTTAAAAACTAGAAAAGGATGCGTAGCTACCTAACTCTGCAACAGTTGCAGCACATGCTGACAGAGTGAACTTTGATACTCGGGGCCATCGCGAGTTTTCTTGTACAGGAGACATAGCAGGCTGCCGGTGTCCTTTGATTCCCACTGAAAAAAAAATGTATATATATATTTATGAATGTAAAACGATTTCCCAAAAGAACCACGAGCCTGGAGTATATGCTCGTGTTTACTCAGTAAGACAGCGGACTACGACCTTTAATAAGAGGCGAAACCTTGTTTTTAAAACCATACCGGTTGGTCAGTGTAGTTACTGACCCCCTTACGTAATACGTTGTAGACTACAAAAGAAGCGTCAGGCACCTAAAACCACATTTCCCACATTTCAAAGGGGCGTCAACAAACATCCTAAACTTCTCTAAGGACCGCCCGTCATTTTCGTACGCATGCGCATTCTATCTATCGCTTTTTTCTTCAAATTTCATATATAGGCTACTCATTTATATTATATTAACGTTGAATTGTCCAATTGTCCAAAAAAATCAGTTTTATGCAGTGAATCTGATTTTGCTGCTTGCTAAATTCCACATTCACAGATGCAAATATTAAAATTCCATATCTCTCTTTTTTGTTTCCATGAGAGAATCTGAGCAATACATGATCCATGACATGATCGTCTAGGAACAAAATGCTTTAAAAAACTTTGTTTGTAACTAATTTCCTATTGACATGTCTCAAATAGTTTTTTTCCCCAGGTTATAATGTATTAAACACCCCCTTTTTATATATATATATATATATATATATATATATATATATATATATATATATATATATATATATATATATATATATATTTTTTTTTTATTTAATTGTCTATTATTTGTATTTGTTGATATTTGTATTGCTGTTTTTGAGCATTAATAAAAAATTTTTTTTAAAAATTGCAGGAATCAATAATAAATTGCTGTTTACTGCCATCTGGTGTCTAGTAAATGAAATTTCACACACACACACACACACACACACACACACACACACACACACACACACACACACACACATATATATATATATATATATATATATATATATATATATATAGTTCAAACAGGTTGCATCGCATTTTCATGGAATGTTGCAGTAAATTAAAATAATAAATTAGTATTACTTGTATTATTTACGCATCAAACGTATAATAATAAAAATTTAACACAATTTGCACAGGTTATAGTTTATTTTAATTGCCAAAACAAGCTATACAACAAAGAGTTAGGCCTACATTATTAGAATCACAGACGTCCATTAAAGCTGTTGTTTAATCTGTTATGTGTACTTTTAATGTCAGTATCTTTTACACATGTAGCATCAAATCTAAAAGCGCTTATACATTTGACATTTTGTTGAGATATGGCATCACTCAGCGGCATAGTATTAGTGTCTGTGCCATTACAAAATAATCTAAAAATTCAATTTAGGTTAACAAATTACTTTGTAACTAGTTTAACCTAATGAGGGCCGTTTAATGTGACGTCACACACACCAAGCCATCTAGGGGAGCTCTTTCTCACTGTAATCAGCAATCGGCGGCACAAAACCACCACAAAGGTAAGAATATACAACGTACATCTGCTTTGTAATGATTTTGATGTTAATGAATTATTCGTCCGAATATATGTTTTTTCCCCGCCAGTAGAGTTATACTTTAATAATCCAGAATCTGTATGCAACCCTGTTTGATGCCGTGTGAATGGGTTTACGCATAGAAGTGTTTGTTTGTTTATTTATACTTTAGGGAATTCAATCTGTGTGGTGATAGAGTTCAAAATATGTGTGATTCACAATGTGCCTCAATGCAATTTTTCACACATTTCTCTCACTTTCAGTGTTCAGATTAGTAGGCTACTTCCGCATTGCTTGATCAAATGATAATCCTCGTGCTCAATGAAAGCCGTGCAGACTATTACTAATTATGCCTCATTATGTTTAACCAGCGGTTTGGCTTGTAGGCCACACGTATTATTTTCTCAAGCAAAATTCAAGATGATAAGTAATTATAATCTTTATATGGGCAGCATCTGCAATAAACCGGTGGGGTGCGGTGTTGCAATTCTCAACTCATCCAGAGAGGGCGCTAAATGAAGCGTGTAAAGAATTAAAATCAGATTAGCTATTTATTATTCAGCACGTGTTTACTGTTGTAATCCACGTAAGAATGCTTAGGACGTTTTAAACGAACTATTTAATATTCCTGTAATATGTTTACATATTCAAACATGAATCAGCATTGCATGACCCAAAGCTAGACTATAGGAATCTCAATATATCCTAAAGCAGGTGTGTCAAACTCAGTTCCTGGAGGGCCGCAGTTCTAACCCTGCTCCAGCACTTATATCATGTAGTTTTCAAATAAGCCAAAATGATTAGATTTCGTGTTTAATTAGGGTTATATCTAAACTGTGCAAGACTGTGACCCTCCAGGAACTGAGTTTGACACCCTTGACCTAAAGTCTTTCAATGATTGAATACAGTAAAATAGAGTAAATTAGAATATTAACATGCACATATACTTTCAGTGACAAAAAAATGAATGTGGAACATGAAGTTACACTGCTCGTTGATGAGATCCGTCGATTGGGCAGTAAAAGTAAGTCTTGTGCTGTTTTTGATCAACATTGTTGGTATAACGTCTGAGACCACCAGTGAAAATGCTTATTTTGCCCTGTTTTGCCGATTCCCAATAATGATATTAAAATGAGTGAAAAGTTGATTCGAAAATTAAACATTAAAATGTTTGGTTTGATCTGCTTTTCTATTGTCAAAGAGCATCTTATACATTTATCTAATTAAGTTTGTTTTGCAATGTTTTTGAAATAAGTATTTTATTCTAACCAACGTTGCGTTTATTTGATCACATTATTGTAAATATTATTAACATTTAAAATAAGATTTTTTAAATATAGTTTAATATATTTTAAACTAATTTATTCCTGTGATGGCAAAGCTGAATTTTCAGCAGGCATCACTCCAGTCTTTAGTTGTTTAATTTCTATTAGTTGACACAAATGCAGGTGTCATTGTGGTATTTGTCTCTCTGTGCTCGTTTTTCTTTTGAAATTTGCCAACACTGGTTCTATGTTGGTTTAGTGCTTTATTAAGAATATAAATGTTCATGGTTGTTAATTAATTATTTAGAGCGAGCCTTGACCACTCTCACTGTCTCACAGATGCAGATGGGAAGATCAGCGTCAAATTTGGAGTCTTGTTTAATGATGACCAGTGCGCCAACCTCTTTGAAGCTCTGGTCGGAACGCTGAAAGCGGCCAAGCGAAAGAAGGTCATCGCGTTCGAAGGGGAGCTCTTACTGCAAGGAGTACATGACAACGTTGATGTCATATTACTGCAGGACTGAATTTAACAGTCTTCTCTAAACTCAAGTAAAAGGTGAAAATGTGTTTTAGACATGTCACTGCTACATTTTGATATGGAAATATACTCCAGAATGTAACATTTTTGTATACTGGGTTGGAATATTTTTATACAGCAACTTTACTCTCAGGGGAGTGATCGGCACAAAGTTTTTGTAAAGTAGCAATCTTCCCTGTTCAAACAACTCAACAGCCATATCATTAAAATAGCATTACCTTTATAGTGTGCATGATCATGTAACTGGTTTTCTGGGACTGAATGAACCTATTTGAAATTAATATCCATGCAGGTTAATATCAGTTTGACAGATTATACCTCTGATGTCTTATTCTGACTGTATTGATTGTAGAATGCATAATGGTCGTCTGCGGTGATCATGAGGTTGTTTCTTTGCAGTATCATTACTGTGACATTAAAGTTATGTGTGCCATTAAATCTCAAATGCTGAGAAACAGAAATTAGTAAATAGCATGTGTCTGCTTTATGATTTTCTGGAATTAAATGTAAAAAAAAAAAAACACCTTCAACAAATCATCAACTGTACAGTGTGATATTGTTTTATAAAGCTCTTGCAAAAAGATCTCCTTGTTTACTTGTGCTGTTCTTGTTATTTATGTCTGTAGAAATGTGCTAGGAATCCCAATGGTGCAGTTTGTGCCATTTCAAGCTCAGGAAGACCTTAGCATGAGGAGCAATAGGAATTAAACAAATCAATGAAATAGAGGGGAGTGTGTTTATAACTTTCTACTGTGTCATTATGAGGATTATGCCAGAATGACTGCATATAAACTTCTGGAAAACCTTTTTAATTTTTTTTTTAAAGATAAATGTAGGATAATTTAAAACTGACTTTAACTTTAGTGTGTATTTGGATTTCTATGTTGCTGCCTTATTCTTATGATAGTTCATCTGCTTCTAAAATGGCTGGAGACAGTTGATTTAAAAAGTGTAATAAACTAATATAAATGCATGAACTGGAGTCGAGACTTATATTTCACATTTCTGACTTTTTATCTTTAAATGCACGAGCCTAGTAAAAATGGACATTTAATGATTTGATTTTTATTGTTTAAAGGCATTTGAACCTAAAATGGTTCTTAGGACTGGATAAAGTTCTTCTTTTAGAAATAAAGTAAAAATTAAAAATCTTTTTTTTTTTAATCTTCTTTAAAAATAAAGCTCATTCTGATTTAGTATAACTTACAACAAGGTTCCCATGTGATACAGCTGTGGAGAACCATTTCTGGGTTCTTTAAAGAATGGTTCTCTAATCAAAAAATGTTCTCAAATTAAATACATTTAGCTAAGGTTCTACTTAGACCCTTGATTTTTTTTTTATCTATATAAAAGCTCAAATAACGTATATCACTTTTAAAGCCATATGTGGCAAAGCATTTATGACTAATAATTTTAGCAGTGTGTCGATTATTTATTTGCTCGCGACTCCCTCTTAGGTCTGTGCTGCTATTAATAACTCCGAGCTCTAGGTCTGGATCAGAGATGGAGGCGGGGCCAGAGGAACATTCTCTCTTCAGAGCAGGAATCAAAACAAGAGAGGGACACGCCTTCTTCATGGTGTACCTCTGCTGTCAAGATTGCCTGCACAAATCTGGAGGAGGATGATGATGAGGACGATGATGATCGAACTGTAACATCTGCACCCCCCGTGCATTACAGTTCGCAGTGAATTCGCCAAGCACCCTCGACATGATATCCGCAGAAATGCTTGGTGGCGGTCGCTGACAGGCTGCATTCATACTGAGCGCACCATTATGCCCAACCAAAAAAGCAACAAGGGGAAGAGAAATAAACGCACGAACAGTAGCGGGGACGAGCAAGAAAATGGAGCCTCTGCGTCTGCGGTTACAGGAGGAACTGCCTCGGTGTTGACTGGAGCGACAGCGGGTCCGCCGAGCGACAATAGAAGCGGTAAGAACGTCACTTCAGTCAATGTTCTACCAAATGCTACGTTTCTCTGAACGTGCGTGCGCGTTACCTTCCTTTTAATGTTCCCTCGCTTGCAGCAACTTGTTTAGTGCGCGTGTCATCACCATCAGAATTGTTACGACATTGCATGGAGATTTCCGTCTTTTCACTGATCTTGCTGCACAAGGTGGTTGCTTAGGCCTTGTTCAAGGGTAGATGCACTTGAAATAGAGTTGCATGCGATTTGGGGATCAGTGTTGTGTAATGGCAGATCATATCACGCTAATGATGTGCAGTTAGAGTGTTTCAAAATCCATAGAATCGGTTTGGCTCTTGAGGTGATGGAAGTGGAATCTGTCTTTGAGTGGCAGTTATGAATAATGAGCAAGAGCTGTTGAATATCACTGCTCTTTTATATTCAGTACTACAGAACGATGTTTATTTTATTATTTGTTGTTACTGTTTATTGACTGATAGCAAATATGTTTTAGGCAAACTGTATGAAAAAAAAAGTTCAGAAAACTTTTTGCAGGTTATTAAGTGATGCATATGCTGGAATCTGGACTGGAACCGCTTTTATTAGTGGAGCGGAGCCACATGGCTGTTCCTAAATACGTTCAAAACAAGCTTTGAGCACCTGACTCCACTCCATGTTTTAAATGTAACTTGTGAGAGAAACCCAGTAAGAGCGATTATTGAGAAAACAGAAGAAAACACAGTGACACAATTCTGTCACTCCATACTTCTATAGTCTGAATTGAAAGGTAGTGAACAAACAGAAAAAGGCAGCGCTTTACAATCAGATTTAAAGAATGAAGCTCTCTATTTTATAATTGTCTTTCTCTGTCTCTCAGGAGACACACACTCAGACTTCATTCATAGGAGTGTTGCGTAATATTTGTTCTATTTGAGTGGGATTCGCACCCACAGAGTTATCATAAATAGAAATGATGTATTGAATGTACTGACATTGAACGTTCTGCCAGTGGAGCTGCTTGAATCTATGAATAGATGTCCGTTAGTGAATTTGTTGAAGGTTTTCTTTAATCAAATGTTTCTCATGTTATTTTTTGGGGTTGATTTATTAATTCAGTCATTATTCTTTTACATTAGCGTACAAAACATTTAACCCCACGTAAAATAACAATACTCTTTTTTTGTGTGTGTTTAATATAAGGTATTGTAATCTGTAATACATATATTTTACCATATAGGAATCCAGAAATATAAATCCTTACCCTCATGTTGTACCAAGCTAATTTTTTTCTCCCTGGGACACAAAAAAAGATATTAGGCAAAATAACAGCCTAAGTCACAACTTTTAACAATTAATTGACAATTAAGTCACTTTCATTGCATCTTCTTTTCACCTACAATGAAAGTGTATCACTTTAACATCTCTTTTTCTTTTCCCACCGAATAAAGAAAGTCATACTGATTTGGAACAACATGAGGGTGAGTAAATAATGAAAGCATTGTCATTTTTAGGTGAGTTACTCCATCACATTAAACCTAAATGAATATAATCTTGACTGTGTTTGGCAGAGGCCCCATGTGCCACTCCATTAGTGTGCAGTCTGGGCCGTCCCATTGACCTTGAGAAGGACGACTACCAGCGTGTGGTGTGCAACAGTGAACTCTGCCCTTACGGCAATTGGATGCACCTGCAGTGCTTCTATGAGTGGGAGAGCAGCATCCTGGTACAGTTCAACTGCATCGGCCGGGCCCGCAGCTGGAACGAGAAGCAGTGCCGACAGAACATGTGGACCAAAAAGGGCTACGATCTGGCCTTCCGCTTCTGCTCCTGCCGCTGTGGTCAGGGACACCTGAAAAAAGACACGGATTGGTACCAGGTGAAGCGCATGCAGGACGAGCGCAAGAAGAAGTTGCCAGAAAAAGGGAGCTGGAAGCCCAGCGCTTCTGCCTCCGGAGGTGGCGCTTGCGGTGGAGGTGGTCCGGAAGCTACCGATGAGTCTAAGAAAGGGAAATCATCTGCAGGCCATAAGCTAGCACACCGTGGCTCCAGTCAGGAACTGTCTCGCAGACAATCAGCAGACTGGCAGAACTCTCAGGAGAGATGTCACACTGGTACTCCCAATGCCGTCGGCGGGGTTTCCCACGGGCTCCGCTCCCCTTGCGAATCCCCCGCTCAGTCCCCTCCTTCAGGCTTCTCCTCGTTCTCCCCACAGTCCCTCAGTGGCCCGCGGTGTTCAAGGCACCTGGGTGAGTTTCTTAAGAACGCGGTTCATACGGAAGGACACAGGAAGCATCTGCTGTCCGGAGGCGGGGTGGCACGTGGCGGGGCTCAACTTGAGCAGGGAGCCGCTAACATGTGCCTCCCTCGGCTTTCTCCCGGAGACAACCCTGTGCAGTTCTTAAGGAGGCTGGATCTTTCTGAGCTGCTCACGCACATTCCCCGACACAAGCTTAACACCTATCATGTGCGAATGGAGGACGATGCCCAGGCCGGCCAGGGAGAGGATCTCAGGAAGTTCATCCTCTCTGCACTCAGTGCGAGTCACCGCAATGTGGTGAACTGTGCCCTCTGCCATCACACCCTGCCCATCTTTGAGCAGTTCCCTTTAGTGGATGGAACGCTGTTCCTGAGCCCTTCACGCCATGATGAAATTGAGTATGATGTCCCTTGCCATTTACAAGGTGAGCAAATTCACTTTTCTCACTATTTCTCATTCATTTCTCATATATATATATATATATATATATATATATATATATATATATATATATATATATATTAGGGCCGGGACTCGATTAAAAAAATTAATCTAATTAATTAGAGGCTTTGTAATTAATTAATCGAAATTAATCGCATTTTAATCGCATATAAATATTTGACCTGAGAACAGTGAGAAGTAATTTTTTTTTCACATGAGTTTATAGTATACCATTAAATAATGACTGAATACATAAGGTTAAGCAACAAAATATTGTTTATTTTTGTTCAACCAAGTCTAGCAGACCAGTGCAATTTTTGCCATGAAGTGTAGCAATAGCATATTTAGAAACAATTTAGAAATAGTACATTTCAGAAATTCAGGAAACTTATAGGTGCTGGAACCTTCTGTAAAGAGTTTTTTAAGTAAAACACAATACTGTCAATTACATTCAGAACATTGGAAACACTGACTATTAGAAAACATCTCTCTGTTGCTTCAGAGGCCATAACATACTAAGTCCAACTCTCAATAACCTTGGCCAAAACAATAAAGAGTTTAACATAAACTGTTGCACCAACAAAATAATATATAGTTCAACATAAAGTGTAAAGTCCACGCTAGCTGCTATATGTTTTGCGCATAGACAGTAAAAGAAATGGACACAGCGACCCCATTGGAACTCAATTGAGACAAATGAAGCCCAGTTTTAGCGTTTTTTAGCACTTCCGTTTCTGACGCGCAGACTCAAACGAAGCTTGACGACAGCAGCAACCTGTCTGACAGATGTAAATCTTCTAGTAGCTGTGTGTGCAAACTGCCATCGTTAATCTTGCAGAGACGGCGAGCTTGAGCGGGGAGTTCTTTGTCGTGAGTGAGCAGGAGTAAGTATTCTGATTAATTATTTTGTATAGTATGTAACGCCAGTACGCCATATTAAGTTAATTGCCTGCGAGCTTCTCCTCCTGTCTGTACGGTAATGCGACAGAGAGCCGAGTGGTTATGACGCAATCGTTAGCCTATTTTTTACAAAAACTGTTTATACGGGGCCATAATGTAACATAGAAGGTAATGGAGCCCTTTATACATTGTCGTGTATCTTTAGAAATAAATAATGGACAAACAGAGTCTTTAAACGCCTCAGATGTAAAGTTATTCGCTGTCAAAGTGACGCCAAAATGAATGGGAGTCAATGGGAATGCTAACGCAAGTGAAGTTCTGCTAAAAGATGGCAGCCCCCATCCGACTTCAACTTCCGGTCGAGTTCCTTGCCCCTTGGTTTTGCGTTGATATGAGAAGCGAACGCTAGTTGGTGCTTCAGTATAATCGGTCCGCCGAAACAAATCCAGTGAGAAACGTTCCGTGGTGCAAAAATAAGTTATAAAAAATGCGGGATTTTTTTTTTTCTGTAATTAATTAATCTTAGTTAACGCGTTATTTTTTGTGTAATTAATTAATCTCAATTAACGCGTTAAAGTTCCGGCCCTAATATATATATATATATAATTTTATTTATTGATTTATTTTTATTTATATTAGTGTGGAAATAATATAAATATTAGTGTGGAAAGTGTTATTCTGCATCAGGGTCCCATAAATTTCTACAATTTATTATACATCAGTGTCCCATAAAATTTCTCCGCTCACAAGTTTTACAGAGTTCAGTTGAACTTAAGTTCTGGTTTACAATTACATTTTTATCCAAAGCAACTTACAGTGCATTCAGGCATAAATGTTTTTGACATGTGTGTTCCCTGGGAATCGAACTCAGGACCTTTTGCATTGCCAACGCAATGCTCTACCACTGAGCCACAGCTTTAATTCCATTTTCATTCATTTAAACAAGTTTCAGTTAATGTGAACTTCCTGAATTATTTTAAGTTTGAACAATGCTGTATTATTTTAAGCTTACTCAGTTTCATGAGTTCACCCTTACATCTAATCTGAAAGCGAATAGTAAGCATATTTTAGCGCGCTGTCCTGGGGGAGGGGTCCGGGGGCCGGAGCATAGCCCGAACCCAAAGAACTGTAATTTTTTTCACTATCAATTTTATGACATCTTTTTTTATTATTAAAATATAGAGTAAAAATATAATTTAGGGATGCACAATACATATGTTCAGAACTGTTTGCTAGGCAATATATTTACTTATTAATTATTCATGCTCATTTCTTCTGTTTTAACATTTAGAATACTTCTGTTATATTCTAACACTCATTTAAAGTTAATCTTTAAAAACACAAATAATTCAGTAACATTGTTAAGTGTCATCTTAAACCAATCTCATTACGAATATACTTTTTTTAATACACATTATAATGTTGTGATGCATAAAATCACTTGTAGCATTTAAAATCAATAATTGTAATTTTTTAAGCATTTTTATTAATAAGTTGTATAGAATTTAATATTTTCCTTTTTTTGGTTAGCAGCTATTACATGAAAATAATTATCCAACAAATTTGTAGTATTAATATATTTACAGAAGTGATATTATCAGTATACCTAAAATAAAAATATCACTTAGTACCTTGTTTTTTGGTGTTGGTTCACATTGCCATTTTTTTTTTCATCGAGTCTCTTTTGCCCTGGTTACAAAATAGCTTTTACTTTTTTTGGAACATTGCAGGCACACTGTTAATGGCTAAAATGCCAAGAACAGCAACAAATGTTCCATTCCCAGCTTTTCCATTTTTATTAAATAACGTTGAGCCGAGTGAGTTGATAAACTGTGCATGATATTCATTTTACCATAACAAAAACAATTCAAGTATCATTAAGTAGCTTTTGAGAATGAAATATGACTGTTGTTAAAGACTAAAGCAGTTTTGAGCAAAGTACCGAAACATAAATAACTTTTCTTCTTCTAATAAAGAAGCAAAGCAGCTGTGACAGATAATAATGCTTTGATCATGGCATATCATTAACCCTCTATCAGAATATATTTTCATTAATTAGAGTCTAATTGCAGTTTAAAAGGGTTTTCTGTTTATGTTCTAAAGGGAGGTTGATGCACCTTTATGCCATCTGTGTGGACTGCCTGGAAGGAGTGCACAAAATCGTGTGTATAAAGTGCAAGTCCAGGTGGGATGGAAGCTGGCACCAGCTGGGCACAATGTACACATATGACATACTGGCTGCGTCACCCTGCTGCCAGGTAATCAATTTGTTTGTGCTCATAAATACCTAAATTATTTATATATATATATATATATATATATATATATATATATATATATATATATACACATATTGTTCTAGTACATTTAAATTGTGTGTGTGTGTATGTGTATATATATATATATATATATATATATATATATATACACACACACACACACACACACACACACACACACACACACACACATATATATACATATATATATATATATATATATATATATACACACACATATATATATATACATATATACAGTACAGACCAAGAGTTTGGAAACATTACTATTTTTAATGTTTATGAAAGAAGTTTCTTCTGGTCATCAAGCCTGCATTTATTTGATCAAAAATACAGAAAAAAAACAGTAATATTGTGAAATATTATTACAACTTAAAATAATAGTTTTCTATTTTAATATACTTTAAAAAAAAATTTATTCCTGTGATGCAAAGCTGAATTTTCAGCATCATTACTCCAGCCTTCAGTGTCACATGTAACATCCAGTCTATCACATGATCATTTAGAAATCATTCTAATATTCTGATTTATTATGAGTGTTGGAAACAGTTCTGCTGTCTAATATATTTGATGAATAAAAGGTTAAAAAGAACTGCATTTATTCAAAATAAAAACTTCTAATAATATATATTCTAATAATATATTTTCGTTATTATCACTTTTTATCAATTTAACACATCCTTGCTGAAAAAAAGTATTGATTTTATTTAAAAAAGAAAGAAAGAAAAAAAAAATTACTGACCCAAAATTACTGACCAGTAGTGTATATTGTTATTACAAAATATTTATATTTTAAAAACATAGCTTCTTTTTTTTTTTTTTACTTTTTATTCATCAAAGTATCCTAAAAAAGTATCACATGTTCTGAAAAAATATTAAGCAGCAGAACTGTTTCCAACTTTGATAATGAATCATCATATTAGAATAATTTCTAAAGGATCATGTGATAATGATCCTAAAAACTCAGCTTTGCATCACAGAAATAAATGATAATTTAAAGTATAATAAATTTAAAAACAATTACTTTAAATTGTAATAATATATCACAATATTACATTTTTTTTCTGTATTTTTGATCAAATAAATGCAGGTTTGATGAGCAGAAAAAACTACTTTCAAAAACATTAAAAAACATTAAATAGTAATGTTTCCAAACTTTTGGTCTGTACTGTTTATATATGGAGATCAAAATTTGAGAACAATCTATAAACAGTAGATTTTTTTTTTCTGAAACATAGTGATCAAAATTAGAGAACAGTAACCACTGTAGCTCGAAAGAAGATTACAACAAAATTTTGGAGGGTTACAGCTCTCAGAAATTAGTAGGAAGCGTAGAGACCCCTGCTTTGAGTGAGCCATAAGGACGTCAATAGTTTCTCACACTGAGCTGGTGTGATCTTGGCCACTCTTCTTCCAGTTTCCTCCATAGTTCGGTAACTGTACAGTAGTGGGTTTCTTGGCCATAACTTTGTCACCAAGGATTTTTCCAAGGAAATTTTCAGCCGAGCTTAAATCAGAAATCTGGGAAGGCCATTTCATTATTTCAGTGTTCTTGGCTTCAAGGAACTGGTTTACCCATTTTGCAGTGTGACGGGGGCTTTGTCTTGCATGAAAATTGCAGGATGATTGGGAGATGCTTGCAGGGAAGTAACTGCATGTTGCTGAAGGAGGTTCTGATAAATATTTGGATTCACCCTGCCATGTAGCTTTATAAGAGGCCCAACTCCTAGTGCAGAACCATGACACTTCCTCCTCCACCTTCCACTGACTTATTTATGCACTTGGGTTTCAGTCTTTCCCCAGTTTGATGCCAAACATAATGTTTCCAATCAGACCCAAATAAATTAAACAAGAAATTACAGATTTGGAACGACAAACTTCTTGTGCAGTGGTTGAAAAGGTCATACCTTTGCCCTTCATCTGTACAACGTCCTTTTGCAGGGTTTCAGTCACCTTAGAGCAGCCCGCCATCTTGCAATCTTAGTGACTATTGGAGGAATGCTGCCAGTTAAATAGGAAATTGGCACCATATGCCAGATTAACACCAATAACTTGGAGTTATCTGTAAGTGTTCTCTAATTTTGAAAAGTGTTTTTTTTTTTTTTTTTTTTAATCTCATATAAGTTTTTTATACTGTGCTTCAGAATAAAATAAATGTATGAAATATGCTTAAAATACTGTCCATCTACTCCTGTTAAGATAACTTAAACAGAAATCTTGAAATTTAGGAAATCAAACTTTAGATCTCCACTGTGTATATATTTTGTGTGTGTGTGTGTGTGTGTGTGTGTATATATACATACATGCATATAAAACCAAATTTCGGTTTTAAATGCACCACCACTCTCTGTCTGCCTAGGCCCGGCTGAACTGCAAGCATTGTGGGAAACCTGTCATAGACGTACGTGTGGGCATGCAGTATTTCTCTGAGTACAGCAATGTACAGCAGTGTCCTCACTGTGGCAATCTGGACTATCACTTTGTAAAGCCATTCTCCTCGTTCAAAGTTCTCGAAGCTTATTGACAAAAGTTGCATTTGCATGCTAGTATTTTCCCCTGTTTTTTCTATTGATAGAATTACTTATTTTGGGCTCTTGTCGACACTTTGTGTGGAATTAGTTATCTTTAGGAACACAATAGAAAGAATCAAAGCATACAATGTTGATCGTCGAAGAGCGTGTCTTTTATTAAAAGAAAAAGGGTATGCTTTTGCGTATATACTAATGCCACCCTTGAAATGTTTGAGCTTGCATTTTAAAAAAACAAAGCAACAATACTGTGACAAGTGAATGTATCTCTGTATGCCAAATTTGCTTTTTGTACAAAAACAAACAAGAAAACAATAAAATACATAAAAGGATCTTTCTTTTTCACAGACTAATTATTAATTATTCCATGGCTTGGTCAGTTATCTTTTTGATCTCAATCTCATCCACCCAAGGGCCTGTCTGCATAATTCCTGTTTTCCATATCAAATAGCAATGCTCAATGAACATCATTATTGCAGATGAAGCAGCTTCTTTGATCAAATGAGCAGGCACTCTCATGTAGGCAACCTTTGGTTTGTGAATCTTGGAAGACAAAGACACTTATTGAATGGCAGAAATAAATACATTTTTTGTAGGTAAAATTTAAATGTACTAGAACAATATGTGGACTCTTGTGGAACAACACATTTTTGTGGAAACAAAAATGCATGGTTTTAATAATAAAGCATCCCTAGAAAAGTCATGAAACATGCATCTATAAAATATCAGTTAACATTTACCAGACCATTAGATCTGGACTTTGGTTGGTCATGTTTTTGTCTTCTAAATATGAAATAATAAATAATATGTCTAAGATTATATCTCTACTGCCATACAAACACCAAACACAGTAGCTACACATACAGTAACTCAAGATCAGATGATGTAAAGTGTACTCAGTTCAAGACAAAACTGCCTGCAGGTATAACTCAGACTTGCTCTGAATCTTCCTTCAGAACAAATGTATTTGGGTCTGCTTGTGTATTAGTATGTTTAACAGGACAAAGGCGGCTTCTTTGTGTATGTGGAGGGATGCTGTACAACTGAAATATATGATATTTCGATTTGATCTGCAATGCTTAAGTATGTCTACAAGGTACAGGATCTGTAATCCAGAGTGGAAAATTATGTGAAAGAATTTCTATATAAATACAAGTCGATACATATTCACTTGCAGATATGGGCACTTAATCATTTTGAACAGCGAAAGCATGATAGCTGCTTGTCTTTTTAGGCTGTTGCCATGGCAACTGCTGCTTGAGTAAAAATCATGGTGCGCAATAGGAGTTATTGTATGCCAGTGACCAGCAGTTAGCATAATTTATCATCATTATTTTGAAAGTCCTTTTATTAGAAGATGCCCAAAATGTAATTTGGGGTTAATCACAATTGTTCTAAACCTAAGCAAATAACCTGCCCTGCTGCATTTGTGCTATCAGCATGAAGAATTGTTCAGATTTTGTGGTTTATTCAAAATGGATGTGTTTTTAGGATTGTGCAACATTTATCATCTACGATAACTATTGCTTTTTTAACGATGTGTGAGCTGAGATTAAAGTGCATCACTCATTTTGCAAAACAATAAAAAAACACCTAGAGAGTCCAAAAGCAATCACTGTGTGATGAAGCTTATAATGCAGTTGTAATGCCCTTATAATTTATGAAAAATATTTCTGTATAATATTTTAAATAATAATAATATATGATCAGTAATATCTCACAAGCAAAAGTGCCGTTTTCCTGAATACCTTTTGCAAAAGTGATAGGCCTATTAATTTTATAGCTCTTTTGCTTCAGAGAAGCAAGTGTGCAGCCATCTTTAGAATTTAGTCTTTGAACCTCAGTTTTTGCAGTATATAGCAGGTGCTGGTGAAGTAGATTTGCTTATTGCTTATTTTAAGTTAATTAAAGTTATCATTTGATGTACATTGTAGCTAATGTTCGAGGCAGATTTCATGAGAAATAACAATAGACCGGGAAGATTGAATAAAATGAGAGGTTCATTCATAAATGTGACCCTGGACCACAAAACCAGTCATAAGAAGCAAGGGTAAGTTTGTAGCAATAGCCAAAAATACACTGTATGGGTTAAAATGATCAATTTTGCTTTTGTGCCAAAAATGATTCATGTTCCATGAAGATATTTTGTAAAAGCACTACCGTACATCTATAAAAAATGTATTATCATTAGTAATATGCATTGCTAAGGACTTCATTTGGACAACTTCAAAGGCGATTTTCTCAATATTTCGATTTTTTTTTTGCATATCCAAACAAACCAGCTTATTTATTCAGCTTTTAGACAATTTTAAAATAATTTAACTGGAAAACTGACCCTTATGACTGGTTTTGTGGTCCAGGGTCACAAATTTGTACAACCTTATGTCACGGTCAAAAGGAAGGGACCCAAATGCAGAGTGAGTGAAACAAGATTTATTGAAAACAAAAGTTCACAGCACAGGGGTGGACAATCTTGGGACAGGTCCAACCAGCAGGGAGAGATCAATGCCCTGAGAGGTAGAGAGTCTGGGGTACAGTCAAAGTCGTTGGTCAAATCTGGGTGGAATGATGGGGAGAAAACCAGAGCAGAGAACAGCAGAGCATGCAAGCAGAGCGAAGGAGCTCAAAGCAGGCAGTGTCAGAGATACGGTTCTCAGCACCAGGCTCAGTTAGCAGGCCGCCTTGGGGAACCAACAGGCAGGGAATCTCAGGCTGGTAGAGCAGGTCAGGAGGGAACACACAACAAGGCACCACTCAAGACCACACAACAACACTACACAGCACACCACACAGAGAGACAACTTGATGAAAAAAGCAAAACTATAAAAATAAAATACTTTTTTTCTTTTTACGGAAATATCCAAGTTTAGACTGAAAAATATAAATATAAAATCTAAATAGTTAAAGAGTAGAAACAACACTGATGAATAACTAAATATGATATACAATTAAATATAAACAAGATTACTAAAGAGCTGAACCAAAATCAGAAAATAAAAAATCAAGAGCAAAAACTAAAAAAAGGATACACAGTAACAGGGCAAGACTGGACTAGCAGCAAGTGTCTCTGGCACAAGACGAACTAGCAACAACTAGAGGAAAAACAGCACAATATATAGACAGGAAAGTACATAAGGACCAGGTGAGCACAATTACGGAAACGAGGACAAGACAAGGGCTGCATCCGAAAACTGAGAAATGCTGCCTTTGGAGGACGCATTCCAAGGTAGGAAGGCATCAAGGCACATCCAAATGCTTTTGATCAACGTTTTCCACTTTTTATGTAATTTCTAGCGAGGAATTAATATTACGGCAATGAAATATTCACTTAGTTGTCACCAAAGCTCTCTATATTTTGCTGTCGATCATTAAACCATTACTCTGCCTCAGAAGCTTGTCCAAAATCAAAAAGTTTCATGAGGTGCCTTTGTGCAAAAACGCTGTCTGCAAAGTCATTGCCTGATACAGCAGCGAGGCAGCAAGTCACCTGCCAAAGTTGTCGGATGCAGCCAAGGCCTAAACAAGAGGGCATGACCAAGGGATACAAGGAGGTGGGACCACAGGAACACATGGCAGGCATAAATAAAGGCAAAGCAATATGTGAAGACACAAGACAAACCAATAGACATTAAACAAAGATAACATTGACAAAGCTGCCAGGGCAGAGCCCTGAAACCTTAATTACCTTCATGCTGTGGAAACACAAAGGAAGACAGCTAGAAGACAACAAGCACATGCTATAAGTTTGATCTCAACATATAATCATTGCTGTTAATAGTGTTAACCGTTTGTTTGAATACATGCCATTAACTAACTGCATGATTTTTTACTGTATATTTCTGCCTGAATCACATCATCTTGACATGGTCACTACTGATCAGCTACTCCTAAATATAAAGTAGAAACTTAAATTTTCTGTCTAGTTGCTTTGCAATTTGAAAAGCGTTATACAAATAAACGTGAAATGAATTCAACTATATCAGCCATTGAATCGTTTGAATGAATGATTCAATTAATCACTCATTAAGACCGGGACTTGGCAACACCTACTGCCCTAAACCAGCCAAGGTAACAGCACAAAAACATTTTCAGAATAATATATAATGATAATAATATATATAAAATATTAATTATGACAAAAATCTAAACAAAACAAAATTGAGATATTTTGGTCAAAACCGATCGCTACGGATTTTATCAATTGCATTGCAATGTTCTAAAAACCAACCACCTAGCAACGTCCTGGCAGCTATTTTCTTGAAAATTATTATTTTGTAAATAGTATTTAGCTGTAATTTGCCTTGTTCACACAATGCTTTGAATTTAACTTAAAACTTTTACATCTAACTACACCAAGAAGTTCTCAACTTTTTAAAATGTTTTACTGGAATAAAACAGTTTTACGTAATTTCCCACGTGTGACAAACCTTTTCCATCTCCAGTTTGAAAGAGGTGTAAATTTCATAGCTTCACAAACACCTTAAGTAGCTTCATCCAGAACATTTGAAAACCAACTGTTTAGCTGCCTTTTTCACACAAATCTTCGCATTTAAATTGTATTAGTCATATAATCAAATGTCTTTGTGAAAGAGAACATTTACCATATACCTGTAAGATTGTCAAGAACAGACGTTTATTTGAAGGTTCTAAGAAAGTATTACAAGCGGAAAAAAGTATCACACCCATCTCTAAATATTCATCTTTATAGTAAACTTTCATAAAGGAACGTGTCCTATGACCAGTCTGTCATCATCTGTATTAACTTATAAGGCCAATTCAAACTGCACAGACAGACACAGACCAATGCAGACCGGTACAGTAGGCCTACGTCCCTTCTGACACTTTCCAAGACTCGATAAATGCAGATTCAACATTCTGTTGCCAAAAACAAGCACAGACCAACACCAACAGATGCTGACAGGCGTAACACACTGATCAGACAAAACCTTTCAAACGTGTCTGTTGTCTTTATTGGTAACTGTCAGTGCAGTGTGAATTAAACCTGTCTACAGCCAGACTTGTCTATCTACACAAACAAACTAATCTAGAGATGATTAATAAAAACTACTTTGGTAATACATTTCTGCTTAGCTTTTATTCGGACCCTTTGCAGAGCCTTTCTTCTTGGTTGAACTTTGTTTTTTAGGCTGGGCTTTGCCGGCCTTCGCTTTTGCCTCTTGGGATTTTGAGGCTTTAGGTTTTGTTGCCTGTGCTTTGGGTTCATCAGATGTAGCTGCGGCGTTCTCAACATGCTCCTCTTTGAAGGGCTCTTGTTTAGGCAGCTCTGGTTCAGGTAGCTCAGGTTTAACATCTTCTAGTTTGCACTCTTCTTTCATGACAGGTTTTGGCTGCTCCTGCTTGAGGGGCTCTTGTTTGGGTGGCTCTGGTTCTGGTTCAGGTAGCTCAGGTTTAACAGCTTCATCTTTGGACTCTTCTTTCGTGAAAGGCTTTGGCTTCTCCTCTTTGAAGGGCTCTTGTTTGGGCGACTCTGGTTCAGGTAGCTCAGGTTTAACAGCTTCATCTTTGCACTCTTCTTTCATGGCAGGTTTTTGCTGCCCCTGTTTTAAGGGCTCTTGTTTGGGCGACTCTGGTTCAGGTAGCTCAGGTTTAACAGCTTCATCTTTGGACTCTTCTTTCGTTACAGGTTTTGGCTGCTCCTGTTTGAGGGGCTCTTGTTTAGGCGACTCTGGTTCAGGTAACTCAGGTTTAACAGCTTCATCTTTGCACTCTTCTTTCATGGCAGGTTTTTGCTGCTCCTGTTTTAAGGGCTCTTGTTTGGGGGACTCTGGTTCAGGTAGCTCAGGTTTAACATCTTCAAGTTTGTACTCATCTTTCGTGACAGGTTTTGGGTGCTCCTGTTTGAGGGGCTCTGGTTTGGGCAGCTCTGGCTCTGGTTCTGGTTCAGGTAGCTCAGGTTTAACAGCTTCATCTTTGCACTCTTCTTTCGTGAAAGGTTTTTGCTGCTCCTGTTTGAGGGGCTCTTGTTTGGGTGACTCTGGTTCAAGTAGATCAGGTTTAACAGCTTCATCTTTGCACTCATCTTTCGTGACAGGTTTTGGCTGTTCCTGTTTGAGGGGCTCTTGTTTGCGCAGCTCTGGTTCAGGTAGCTCAGATATAACACTTTCAAGTTTACACTCTTCTTTCATGAAAGGCTTTGGCTGAGGGGATTTCTGTTCAACCGTCTTTTCTGATTTTGACGCCTCTTCCTGGCTGGGTTCCTCTTTGACTGAATCTTGTATTCCTGTCTGTTGTTCAGTGATCTCTGGTTGTAGAGGCTCTTGAGAAAGTTTGGATTCTGTCTCAGGTTTGGTGGGTTCAGGATTTGAGGGTACTAATGACTTCTCTTCGTTTACACTAACAACCTCTGCTTTGTTTTCTTCTGTGGTACAGGATTCATCTTGTATTGATTCTTGTTCAGTAGACTCATGTTTGGTAGCCTCAGGAATTGCCGGAATCTTTTGTGCCGTCTCCTCTTCCCCACTATCAGATTCTCCAGCATCATCTGTTATGGAACTTACCAAGGAAGCTGCAAACTCCTGCAGACGAATCTGCTCTTCTCGCAGCCTCTTCATCTCTGTGGTCAACATGGGGTTGGGAGCTAACTTGGGAAGTTGGACAAGCTCTGGAAGCTCATCTACTTGTGGCAAATCCACTGCAGCTGCTAGAACCTTTTCTGAGGACCGTATTTCTTTAATCTTGCTATATAAACTTTTTCTTTCATCCTGCAGTGCTCGGCACAGAGTCTCCAGACGGTCGATTTTCAAAGTGAAGAGTTCAAACTCTTTGGCCTTTTCTGATCTCTGTTGGAGTAGAGTTAAACAGTAAATAAGTGAAACGCTAATGATAATCAAATACTGACAAGTCATTTACATCATTACATTACATTACCTCATCAATCATTTCAACAAGAGCTTTATTGCAGCTTTCAAACCGTGTCTTCCATATGTCCGACTCCTTTTCCAGCTTTTTCATCTTCTTTGTCATCTGTTCAAATAAAAATGTGATCAGCATAAGACTTATATGCTTTAAAATAGACAAAGGCATTTTAAATTGTTCACTTCAAAAAAAAAAAAAAAGGGGGAAAAAATCCTATACTTAAAGGTATCGGTTGTAGGACCTGCCACGAGAGGGCGCACTATCAAAACAATAACAATCGCGTGGTTTGATGACGCTAAGAAAGAGCGTGGAATGATAGGATTTGTTGTCTTCTACTCAATCGCTGATGGCCATCAATCAGACGAAAAGATAAATCATGGACTTAATGCAAGTTCAACGATTTGCGTGAGTAGATTATATACAAAGTCAATGCAAAGACGCGATCAGACTATAGATCAGACGAGTCCTCGCGCGGGTCTAGAGACGCGATGCCCCGTGATTGGCACCCCATAATTCTAATCTTGTTGATTGTTATAATAGCATACGTTTTCTGTAAAGATACGAATCAAAACAACTCACCTGTCGAGTTAAACACAAGCGAGATCGACATCTCTTTCTAGTTGAAGTTTGTCGCGAAGCTACTTCCGCAATGTCCACGACACTGTTGTCATGTGGTTTCTATGTCAGTAAAGGCGGTAACAATGGGGAACTAACGTCATTGACAGGCGACTGCACTGCCCCGTGACACTGTTTAGAATGGGGATTTTCTCATGATTTACAAGTAGTTGAAAACATTAGAGCTATTGTCAGTAATCAGCCGGACAAAATATATAACTCTAGCCTAGTGGTTTTTGGATATTACTGCAAAAAACTTTCAAATTGTACCTTTAACAAAAGTATTTTGTCTTATTTTACAGTTAAACAGAGATTAAGACTTGTTTTCAGAGATTGTAGCATTAATACAAGTGTATCTTGCTGCATCATCAAGCAGAGTTAAAATAAAGTGAAAGTAAGTAAATTAAAGCAAGTAAATTTATCATTTAGATATTTTCACTGAAATACAAGTATAAACGAATCATTCCTACTTTTTTCCTATCAACTTTTGACTCTAAAAGTGTGCATAACACAACAAACCTTGTCCATCTCCTGTTTGAAAGTGATGTAAATTTCGTTGCTTTTTGCTAGTGTGTTCTGGAACTCATCAAACTTCTGGGAGTACAACGCCAGCTGAAAGAAGAAAATTAGTGTTAGCATCCTTCACAAAATCACTGTAAATCAATACCTTGGAGTACAGTAAGAGAAACACACACAATGACAATGACATTTCGTACTTATCAGCTTGGCCTTCCGTTTACATTTTTCATATATTGTTTTTCATATATCATATATATCATGTATCATATATTTCATATATAATATATCTTATTTTGGAAAAAGCAAAAAAAAAAAAAAAGTTGTTCTTTCCTATGAATGTATGTATTTATTCCCTTATGAATAAACGTAAGCACGAATACATTAATGAATGGATAAATAAATATTACTTTTATTAATTCATACATCCATTAATTTACTTATTCATTCTTCTGTTTACATTATGGACCTGATGGAAAGATGAAAGAGTTAATCGCTGATATTGCAGCTGCACAATCCATCTGCAATTAGTCAAGGCAAATGTTCCAGTCAAAAAACACAAAGCTTTAAATAAATGAACACTTTCTGCAATGACTCAGTATGTAATGTGAAAGGCATCACTTATTATTTATGATAGCAGCAATGAAACGCATCCAGGTCGTATTTACTGTTGAGCACTTGTGATGCTTGTGAACTATAATAATACACTGAAATGATATATCTCCGTCTGTGTTGCCATAATAGAGCCGTGAAAGACAGGAGGCCTTCATACAGCTATCAACATAACTCAAATTCATAACTTTGGTGATTCAGAGACAGTGAGATTGCATTCATTTCCTTAACCTGCTAACAGTCACCCCGTCCCGTATACGGGACACCTACGTTGACTATACTATATTACAATCAAATCTAATCTAATCTTGACCAACTATATATCGTTGGAAAGGTCTAAGACTCCCAAAAATATATTTTACCAATATTTTTTGTAAAAAATTATGTAGGAAAAGTAATAGATTCATTTATGACAAGAGTGCACCCTCAGAAATCTACATTACAAAAGGAGTTTTGACCTTTTTTTTAAAAATAAGACTTCCTCGTTGCCTTTTTCCTCTATAACATTTTAGAAATCATCAGAAGTTATATATCACTTGAAAACATAAAATCTCAAAATTCATCCTTCAAAACCCATTTTAAAATCAGACATTGTATTACCATGTAAATGGTACATCAAAATCATGTCACAAAATGTTTTCAGTCATGAATTAAAAAAATGTGGGTTTGTATCATGCACATTCAAGTCTATCTTCAAAAACGTGAGTGACAGTTATCAGGTTAAAGAATTAACCAGTATCTACATGATTTCTCTGCTCTAAGACCAAATAATATTTCTCGATATGCACCAGTTTTATGATGTTTTGTGCCCTTTTGGTTGCTGGAAAACCTCAGACTTTATTTATTGTAAACGATTTCTCCTTTTGTGTTCCACTGAAGAAAAAAAGTCATACATCTTTAGGACGACATGAGGGTGACTAAATGAATTGAACAGAAAAATGAACAGAGTTTTCATTTTTGGATAAACTATCTCTTGAGGCACTTAAAAAAGTACTTTATTATGGTCTACACAGGAATGTGAAGCTCTCATTATATCTATACCGGTATATATTTTTTATAAACATCCGTCTATAATTTATCTATATCCATCTCAACTGAAATGAATCCAGACAGAGCATTAAGTGCTCCTAATGGCTATGAATCACCATTATAAATGAATTGCCTTTTAAAGATTGATTGGTTTATGTGGTTTGTCACACAGCTCAGTGAGAGAAACACCACAGCTAGAGAGGAGAGAGTGTTGGATTGTGGGTAATGCCACAGCGATAGATATTCACCTGGGCCTGCATGACAGTGTGCTGCTCTTTCAGCTCTTTAGCCTGTAGTTTCCACTCTGCAGCCTGAGTGAGTAACTGGTTAAACACAAGACACACACACAAACAGGTGAGAGAGGCCGAGAACTTGGCATTACCTGTTTCTTCATCTGTAACTCCTGCTCCTTCATAGCGCAGCATTTCTTTGTTTTTTCAATAGCCTCTTTAAGCAACTAACAACATAAATGGTGAGATGTTAACATGTGCCAGTTCTTGAGGTTCACTGAAACGTTTTTATAAACAGGGTCTAAAATTAACTTTTTGCCTCGTGTGAGAAAATGTAATTTATTGTTAGAGGCTATATAATATTTATACTTCTTTCTTTTTATTATTATATGGATATTTTGTCACTTGAGATGAGCAAGTGACTTTATATCATAAAAGTATTGTAATTTTGTTCTTTGCATTCTTGTTTCAGTACCTTTATGTGAGGTTTATTTTACATATGTTTTCCTACATGGAATTATAGAGACCAAACGAAGATCCAAGAAACATTTTTTTATGGGAAATTTTCCACTGAGAAGACTTGCAATTCACTCACCAGATGTTTTCTTTAGCTGACAGCGTTATTTGAATGCATTCATCATGAAAGGTCACATTATCATTCATACATATCAGTTTAATATATTATGTTGCAGTTCCTTTTACAAGCTAGTTTTTAATTGCATTTTGGCACTTCGTTTTAGACCCTGCTTGTAAAGAAAATCATTGTAAGCACATGCAAATGAATTTGCCTGCCCTTCGTTTTGCTTGAGGCAAATCTGAAGAGCCAGGATAGGAGATCTGTGTGTCTTACATATTCCTTCTCCCTTTTGTGCTTCTCTTCAGCTTGACTGAGGAGCATGTTGGCTTCTTCCAGCTTGGCATCAGACAGTTTCTGCTGTAGATCTCTGTGTTTGAAGATCTTCTCTAAAGTCTGCATAAAAATACAGAATATTAATTTAGACGCAATGGGGTCATAGCTGATTTAATCTAATTCCATTCCATTGTCCAAACCACTTGTCCTAGTTAGGGTCGCAGGGATGCCGGATTTTATTTCCTTTTATTTTTGTAGTTTCCCTTTCCAGCTCTTGTAATTTCTAGGAACAACATTTAAGGCAGTGCATTTCAACATTGAGATTTTGGGTTTGCCTCTATCCTGATACACCACACAGTGTGATGATTAACAAGCAGAACTGGTTCCAGGATCAACATCATTTCTTGTTCTTGGAACAGCTTTCGTATCAATTCTTTTACACCTAAAATCAGGGTGGTGATTGGTCAATAGGGATGTTGTTCCAGGAACATGTTCTAGTATAAATAACATTAAGCACCCGCTCATATGATGTGTGTCTCTATCGCAGCCAGCAGAGGGCAGCAGAGACACGCTGCACAATTTATTCGAGTTAGTTCAATTCTCGGTGTCGAATTTAGCCCACAACACAGCTGTGTGCGAGCAGCCTCTGTGGTACCCATCAGCATGACAGATTGAGTTTAACTTCCCCACATATCAGGCTTGTCATTCCATCGGTCGATCCTCATGTGATTAGATACAGAATACTGAGTGTTTTACAAGGTGCTATATTCACTGTCAAACCAGGCGTGAATCCCTGAGTCAAAGTAAAAAAATACCAGTATCTACTGTGTGCATATAGCAGGATTAGAAAGTGTGAGTGTGTAGTTTCCTCCACCTAGTGTTGTGAAATTACAGCTCTGACAGGCTCCAGCTCTAAAACACGCATATGTTTTTTTATGCACAGTGACTGTAAAAATTGCTCATGTAAATTATGAATAATTTTGTAAAGTTTTTGAAAATCTCTTAGGCTCTCTAAGGCTGCACTTGAACAAAAATACTCAAATAGAAAAAAAATGTAATAATATTTTACAAAATTACAGTTTTTACTGTATTTTTGATCAAATAAATGGCAGCCTCGGTGAGCATAAGAGGCTTCATATGACATAAAGAAAGTAATTGTTCTGAATTTTTTTGACTGTAATGTAATTGCAGAGTTTGAAGTAAGTTCGGAACCCCAGTAATGACTCATTCAGCTTTTCAGATGGACCAGAACAAAAAATCAAATCGTATCACACACTTACTCTAATCTCAACTGTGCCTCGGGGTGCAGCTTTAAATGGATTTGTGACTGAATCGCTTTGACAGATGTGTTAGATATTGGGGTGTTTGAAAAATACTCAATTAATTTTGCTGGCTTTCGTTGCACAGGTCTTCAATCTGCTTCACACCGTAAGCACATATTTATTTTAGGGCCCATATTAACAGGTACAGTCTTCACACTGCCCACATAGACAGCACAGTGCTGTGTAGCTGAAAATAGAGTTTTGTTATGCAGCAGAGGGACTGTGAAAGGTGGGCCTGCTGTATCTCTGCTTATGTGTGGATTTAATGCATTTCAAATGGTATGTGTACAGATATGTCTTGTGTGTTGTTTTCGGTCTGTACCTGTTCTCTCCGCTCATACTGCTCTATGATGGTCTTGAGTTTGCTGGCCAGCTCACTGTTCTCTTGGCACAGCTTGTTGTTGCGGTTACTGTGCTGCTCGATCTGATTCTGAATGTCCACCAGCGTGCTCTGGAAATGATCGGTGATCTCCTTCCGCTTCATTTCATCCTCCCGCAGCCTTTGCAGACTCTCCTCCTGCAGGGAAAAAGAGAGAAGGAAATGAGTGGGAAATCTGGGAATGTGCAGCCTTAAGTAATGAAAGCAATCTAGATCTAGTATTAGGTCAGGGTGTGAGACTAGACGGTAAGTCAAATAATGTATTGTATTTGATAGCATTCTGTATAGAAGAAACTATATATTAAATGTTTGAGGAATAAAATGGCCAACTCTTACTTCAGCTTATTTCATAGTTTGGATTTTATATATTCTAAATACAGACAGTTATATACAATTTTGAATTTGACATCTGGATTGATCACAAGTGATATGCAGCATGATTTGTTTTTGGTTGTTGCTTCATTTGTAACTACATATTTCATCCCAGTCATGCTAACACTAAATGTCACTATTTAAATAAAATATTTGTTAATTAAAATAAATCTCAAATAATATAAATATTAGATGAAAAGCCTAAACTTAAAATCACTTAAACGAAAATGAGAAATGTTGCATCGTCAACTAACTAAAATAAGTTTTAGTACTAAAATAAACTAATATAAAATGCATAAAAAAATAACATAAAAATAAAAAATACAATTATATATATATATATATATATATATATATATATATATATATATATATATATATATATATATATATATATATATATATATATATTTATAGTGGTGGAAATTACTATTAAAAATAATCTTAATATGTTACAAATGAATAAAAAAATTACAATATAATTTCTTATTGTGTGAAAATTATTGTAAAATGCACAATGGTTTGTTTTTTGACTTATTTTAGATTATCATGATTCTAAAACATATATGATATATTAAATATAATATTATAAAATGCTCATGATGGACTTTTGTATTTTCGTATTAACACAGATTGGAAGTCTGTGTCTGGTATAAACTATATAAAAAAGATATATTTAAAAGATAAAATATATAAAAAGGCATTTGAGAAGTAAAACAGTTTACAAAAGAGTTGTAACCTTTATTTAAAAAAAAGAAAAGAAACATAAACATTATTATTTTTAATAAAAGTAGTATGTCACAAAAGTAATAATGGACAACCTTTTGGAAGGGGCTTTTATTGTGAATAGTGAAATAGAGAGGGAATGGACATGTTATAGGCCAGACTTGAACCTGAGTGGCCCACATGAGCACCATAGTGCTAACCGTTACTTTAACTGCACTATTTTTCTACCTTACAAGGTCTGGAAGTGGTGAAGGCTAGCTAATGATCATATTAATCAAATGATGCAAATGACATATTAAGCTACATGAGATCTATGTGGCACTATCCTTTTTTAGTATCTGGGATTGGACGTGTGAATATTAAACAGGCCTGCCATCCAATGTGTGCGCTTTTGTAAACATCAGCTCCTGTTTCAGAAGCACCAGCTTCCTGACTCAGCGATTCGTAAGGAATCCACACATGGAGTGTTCCTCTCCAGGGCTGAATCTGTTTGCCTGCCTGTGTTTACACATGACATGAGTCTCAAGCTTCCACCTGGGAAAGCTGAAGCTGTATTACTACACAAGCTCATCAGGGAGGTGAATCGCTCACATAACCGCGAAGGAAATGACCCCAGATTAAATCTAATTTATGGTCCTCATAGCTGAGAGTCGCACCTACACACAGGGCTTAGATGTTCTGCTATGACCCACTCATTAATGGCTTCCATAATACTTGAATAAAATTGACTGGGGAGTGAACAAGGTCAAAGCCAGCCTCTAGGGAAGGATAGCATCAGCTTCCAAAGGCATGCAGAGTTTATATTAGAGCAAGAGTTTAATATCTTCAATGCCCGGAGGAGAAAAAACAATGCAAACGTGATTAGAAAGCTCCTCTGAGTCACCTTACAGACCACAAAAACTGAAAAAAGTTTGTGTGTGTGGATGCTGGGACAGAAACCACTACCTTTTCTCACAAAGTCCTCCATGCACCTGTTCGTTGAGCAGTACAAATGTACTGAAATCAGTTGCTGAACTGCAAACAGAAAATGGCTCCAGGTGCTTTGCGCAAGATTCATAACATCTTTCATATTATGTACACGTTCACCAAATGGAGGTAATATTGTTTCTTGGAAGGCAATATAATTGTTTGGCAGAGTGAAAGAAATGAGTGGACTGCTATATCCGACAACTGGAAACATTTCAAGTGCTGAATAACAGTTTTGTAAAATGACAAATATGGCATCTCAGTTGAGAGAGGCATTCACAAATTAGGTTGCAATTTTTAATATTCAGAACTGTTTACATGAATCAAAAACATACAGTGCGACCAGTTAAGTCTGATTCCCCACCTCTTATGAACTGGATCTTTTAAAGAATTAAAAAAATCTAGATTCCCTTGTTAATGACTCTTATGAGTCTGTTCTTTTTATTGAATCGTGTGAATGCTAAACATAGTGATGGGAGAAACAAAGCTTTTTGAAACCCTGAATTATTTGTCTTTGCAAAACGATTCACTGTTTGGATGCTCTCAAACACCACAGGATGGTGGCACCTGCAGGTCAAAAACTTGTAATTGCAATGTATAATAACACCTTTTACAAATCACTTTGTTTTCAGGAAGAGTACCTAAATATAACCAAATAATTAAACATTATTAAATATGATGTTCTGTCAAATTTGTGTTTTTTATTTATTAATGTGTAATGCATGTGTGTTAAAGTTTGGCAAACTAGGTACCAATTAAATTTTATTCTCCCGTTTGTATTACACATGCATATTAAAATTCATTACATTTATTAAAAATGAACCTACATTATAAAACTTACCCAGAATCTTTTAAAACTAACCCTCATTTTTCGGTTCACACTCGAACCATAGGAATTTCAAAATGTTTTGAAACCAAGGCTTGAAGTTGGGGTAGATTTTTTTATATAACCTTATAATTTGTAATGAGAGTGGTAAAACTGTAAAAATATAAGGTATTTAAAAATAAACAAAACATTACCTGTATGATGTAATATGTAAATATAAGTAATTTTCGAATGCAAACTTGATCATTTTGTGTTCTTGTTTTTGCAATATTTGATATAAGAAAACATAATAGTAATGGCACTTTTTTGTGGTATACACAATAAAATTTGTTGTTTTCAGCCGGTCACATGGTCTCTTGTGATCTCAACTGCTCATTGTAAAATAAAACAGCTTGTAAGTGTAAATCTAATTGCAATATTAATTTCTTTAGGTGTAAAGCGTTGCACTGTTAAATCCATGCAGAATTTAGCAGATTTCACCTTAAAATTAGCACAGAAAATATAAAAAACTGGGATGTAGATGTATTCACTGTAGCACCAACAGAACTAAAGAACAGGAGGCCATGGCCTCTGCAGTGATTTGAGCCAATGAGACATTGTCTTTGACGTTTGATTTATAAAAGAAGGGCAAATGCCACTGAAGCTCAGTAATGTGATCCCTCTTGTCATAGTAATCTGTCAGCAGCACTTTGAGTCTGTAAAGCTAGTGTCTCATCGAGGCAGAGACACAGAGTGCACTAACATCCCACTGGGCTCTAAGACGCTGTCTTCTCAGAAGAAAGTTGAGTCGACTCAATCTCAGCAATCAAAACACTGACATGGGTAACAGGATAATAATAGGAAAACATATCAGGTGCTCAACACTCTCCCATGTCGAACAAGTTGAGGTCTGCTATTGTGGTCTTACTGTATTTATTTCAGGTAAATGTGTATATATATATACACACACACATACACACACACATACACACATACACACACACATATATATATATATATATATACAAATTTACACAACAGAGCCTATATATATATATATATATATATATATATATATATATATATATATATATATATATATATATATATATATATATATATATATATATATATATATATATATATATATATATATATATATATATATATATATGTGTGTGTGTATATATATATATATATATATATATATATATATATATATATATATATATATATATATATATATATATATATATATATATATATATATATATATATATATATATATATATATATATATATAGGCTCTGTTGTGTAAATTTCCAAGTGTATTTGCATCAGCTTCCTCCTCTGTATCACAACCTGTAAGTGTTATTAATAATTGTTGCTTTTATGTTTTATGTAGCATGCTTAATAATTGTTTGGTTTGTTGTGTAAGCACCGTTTAGCTTCTAGGTCTTCAATGACAATTGTATTGAGATATGTGAATTGTTTGTTGTTGTTTTCGGAGTTTTCTTTAAGAATAGAGTCATACCTCGTAGTAACATAACGTTACTGCATTTATTTTTGGTAAAAACGTTATGTTTATGCATCGAGTTAACGCAAACAAAGACTGATTGTGCTTTTACAATATGAACTCTGGTCTATACTCGGTAACGTCACGTAAAGGCGGGGTTTTGAAAAGTGAATCACTAAACGAATCATTTGAGAATCGCTATCAAAACAGGTAAAAAGAAATGCATATTATAAGAAAACTAAAGTCTTTTTTGTCATAGCATGCTTGCAAAACTGTTGTTGGGGACTTCTAAAACAATATTTGGAACATTTTAAATGCCATAATAGGTGCTCTTTAAAGTAGTGATAGGAAGTTTGGAAACGCGCTCTGTAGAGCAGTTTGTCCGTTTATAGGCTATTGTAGAAACATAGTGCGACTTACATGTAAGAGGACCCGCAGTGTATTTATATAGAAATAGCTAAACTAATGTAATAAACACAACATAGTTTTGTATACATATATTATATTGCATTTCTGTAAATAGAGCGTTGTAAATATTACACATTGCACTTTTAATTTGACTGAAATACAGTCAAATAATACAACTGTGAAATATTATTACAATTTTAATATATGTAATTTTTATAAATATCTTTTACTCCAGGTTTAAGTGTCACTGAAGTGTGCTTATATGGTGCTCATAAAATATTTTTTATTATTTTCAATGTTGAAATCATAATATTTTTGTGGAAGCCATTATACTTTTTTGATGAATAGAAATGTAAAAAGAACAGCTGGCTCCTAACTGACCCCAAACATTTGAACGGCATAAGAAAATAGGCATAACTATTTTAAAAACAGAATTCAGACAAAATAAATAAAGTATATATTTTTTCATAAATACATGAAAATAAACCTACCAAGATACAGTTGCTGGATGTTTCTAAATTCTCTCAAACTGTCAGTAGATCATGTTCTCACCTTCAGTGTCCTGTTATGTCTCTGAAGCTCTCTGCAGAGCATCTCCAGCTTGCTGCGGGCCAGAATGGCACGACTGTGCTCGAACTGAAGCTGATCTCTCTGCTTGACCAGAAGACCCTGTCTCTGCTGAAGCTGCTCCAGCTGTTTCTTCTCAGTCCTGTGTTCCTCCACCTGCCCCATATGCACAAAACACACAAAGGTGTGATCCACACCTGATCTTATACACCTCTGACTGCTCTAAAGCTGCTTTAGATAATGTCTGCCTGGTTGTCCTCAAGAGGATTTAGGAATGACGGGATACAGACTTTCCCAGTTTTCAAGGCCCTTGGATTATTTCTGAGAATAAGATTTGGTTTTGTCAAAACTGGGAGAATTCCGTCATTTTTAAGCTTTTTTCTGTGTGTCCCTGTCATTATCTCTGTGTTCTCATATTGAAGAGATTGTTGTGACTTTCTTGTGTGGCATATGGCCTTAAGTTCAGACTTGCATATTCAGCCCAGGGCGTTGAATATTTAAGTCATTGCAGTATCAGTGAAACCACTCTTTACATCACACCAGGCATTAGTTTATTTTCTCTCAGTGTCAATCCAGTTTGTTCTGTTTGTTTCCTCTTAACTGTCCTCCATGCATCGTTGTTGCCGATAGTGAAAACTGCTCAGGGAGCGGCATTCTTTCATGGGTCTGGATACTCACCAGCTCAGTGTATTTCTTCAACACCATTTCCACTTTCTCTTCTGGAGAGCCGAGCTTGTTCAGGCTTTGCAATAAGGATGCGGCTTCTTTACCTACGAGACAAGCGTTTTCCGTTCAGATCAGAGAACGAGAAGATAAAGAAGATGAGCAGAAGCCCACAAGGGAGAGTTCTGCACGCAAGCTTTAAAGTAAATCAATGGAAGGAGTGGTGAAATCACAGCATGATAGTGTTTATTACGATAAAATGGTTGAGAGAAGCAAATAAAGCACAAGACACTTACTCAGTCTTAAGGGGATAGTTCATCCAAAAATTAAAACGCTGTCATTATTTATCCTTCCAAGCCTTATTGGTTGTCTTTTATTTTATATAAATCTCCAAAAAACTATTATAAAAAACAAGCAGAAAAAGCACTGTAGAAGTAGTTCATAACATTTCTGTGCTATATTCCAAGTCTTCAGAAGACTTAAGACAGCTTTTGTAAGGAACAAACTGAAAAGTAATGTTTTATTCATTATTTAGCTCACAAATCAGACTCGTCCAGTTTTTCAGTTCAACTCATTGACTCATTGCTGTGTCTACCAGCCCAATTTATCTGTAATTATTCTTACACGAGGCTATTTATAAGACCTCAGAAGCCTTGAACTGAAGTGCATGAGTATAGAGCACTTTTCTGATGTTTTATAATACATTTATGGTACTTTTTTGTTGTAAAAACTAGGGGTGCACAATAAATATCGGCCGATAATAAATGCACATCTCGTCAGCTGGTAATGACTGTGGATTTGCGTAGCTTGTCAGTTAACAATGGCCCTGTGTAGTAACAGCTGCTCTATGTGAAATCACGCACCTGATGGAATTTACCGCTGATTAGAAAACCGGCTTTACTGACGAAATGTGCATTAATTATCGGCCGATATTTATCTTGCACCCCTAGTAAAAAACTTTAATACCCCTGTAACTAAACTGAATTGAGTGACCAATTCATATCTTCTCTTTTTGTGTTCCACAAAGTAAAGTCATACAGGTTTGCAAGTGTGTCAGAAAACTAAGTCAAGCACTATAGCTGTCTGCATTTTGATGGTGAAGTGTGCTTTAGAGTATTCTTTTCTTTAGAATGGACATTTTCCAGACAGTTGATTACTACGCTCATGGCACTCGACCATCCTGCTGATAGAAAAACCCAATCACTGTTTATGGCTCCATCTGTGCGATTGAGAGGTGCTGCATATGACATTATTTTTCAAACATAAAACAGTAATCAGTTTTCTCACTGAAATCTCTGCTCTGTGGGTCATTTAAGATAATGGATGTCATTCATGTCACTCAGTCTTACATTACTGTTCAAGTGTTTGAGGTAAGTAAGATTTTTTCTCAAACTATTTTATGACACATTAAAACGGATCAAATATGACGTTACAACAAAATCTATTTCAAATTATTAATTTTGGACTTTCTATTTATCAGTGAATCCTATAAATGATGTATACATTGTTATATATAACAAAATATTAAGCACTGCTGCTTTCAACACTGATAATAATTAATAAATAAAAAAGTGCTCCAAATGAACATATTAGAATGATTTCTAAAGGTTCATATGACAATGAAGACCATCACTGGAATTCTTTTTGAAATAAATTAAAATAGAAGACTTTTATGATGTATTTTTGATTAACTTGATATGGCACATTGTAACTTATTATTTATGTGGTTTCCAAACTTAAAATGGCACCTATTTCAAAGAATGGCCCATGTAATTTCTTAACCAATTATTGAGTGATTTGGCAATACTAGGGGACCTTTTATGATGTTGAGCAAAATGAAAATTCTCTTTGTGAGGCTTAGTTTTTTAGTTAGTCTGTTTGATCTCAAGATGTTTTCTCTGTTTATCAAATGAACAAAAGAAAGGCAGATCGCTCACCCAGGCCCTTGAGGAGTTTCTTATCAGCCTTTTGCTCCTTCTCTGGACTGGCACCAGCTTCTTGTGGGTCAGCTTCTTCGTCAGCCTTTGCCTCCTCTTCCTTTTTCTCCTCAGACTCCAGGATGGAGATCTGCTCCTGCATCAGGCTCGATGCCACTCCATACGTGTTGATTATATCCTCTAGCTGCCGGCTGAAGTCCTCCATGGGGTCCACTGGCTGCTCCTCAGGGTCATTGACTTGTTCATTGGTGTTCTCAGAGGTCTGGTCAATGCCCTCCATCATATGCTGAAAAAACAAAACAAAACAAAAACAAGTTAAATATATCATAAAAGTACTTCATAAGAAAGCAGATTGATTAGCAGAGGTAGAACAGCCAATTGCTTGATTACACTCTTAGCTTGATGCTGAAATGAGATTGTTGAAATTAATTTGAAGTGCTTATGCATTACTTGTTGAGAGGTTTGATATGACTCCCTGAAATCACCAGCCACTAAAGTGAAGATGGATGGCTTTTGGCCGTTTTTGCATAAGGAATGTATGTTTGAAATGCATGAGGTTGTTTGTAAGAAATGGGACTTTAAATTTGGGGAAATTAAAGAAAATTTGATTAATGTGTTTGCCTTCGGCAGAAATGATGTGGATAATAGAGAAATGGCCTTGAAAAGCAAATAATTGGAGAAACTTAAAACTGAGAATTGGAAATAACTGAAGGGAAATGTGAAGTAATAGTCTATACAATAACGATGGCCAATTTAATAAGTTCTATTTATCTACCTGTCTTGTTTCGATTTTGACGTACTGATATGGTTGTGTAGTGATATTTTGTTAATATTTATAAATATGTTTATTTAATTCTGTTTAAATTCAACTGTTTTCTGGTTAATATATTTTATAAACGTAATTTAATCCTATAATGGCAAAGCTGAATTTTCAGTGTCACATGATCCTTTATAAACCATTCTAATATGTTGATTTACTACTAATGGACCATTTCTTATTATAATACATTTTCAATACAGTTTTGCTGCTTAATATTCTTTGTGGAACCTGATATATTTTTTCAAGATTCTTTCAAAACAAAATTAATGTAGTTATTAATTAATTGTTTTATTGACCCCAAACTTTTGAATGTATTTATACACACACATTGGGTTTCCATGTTTTATGGGGACATTACATAGTGGTTTTTATATTGTACAAACTGTATCTTCTTTTCCCTTTACCCTAACCCTAACCCAAACCTGCATTTTTAGATTTTCAGACAACTTAATTCTGCATGATTTATAAGCGGTTTTCCTCATGGGGACAAAAAAAAAATAATGTCCCCACAAGGTCAAAACTGACTGGTTTTACTATCCTTGTGGGGACAGAGTAGATACAGATCTACTTAGTGGCAGTTAGTTACATTCTTTAACATTTTTAGTCAGATCTGATCTCTAAGCTGCCTACATGTCTGGTGGACATTTGAAGAGAGACAACAAACAGCTTGTGACACAGAAGGCTAAAGGACAGGGTGCAGAGAAAATAGCACAAATCGCAGTGGCAGAGCCTCTAAATCTGATGTGTCACTGATAGCGCCAGGCCTGAAGCCCTTCAACTCTACAGAGCTGATTTCATGTGGAATGAACTCTGAGATTCCAGAGGTTGTTTATGTCCCAGCTCTGTTGCTTATCAGGTTAAAATTATATCCCCCATTCCAAACCCCGTGCATGTGCATGCACCTACCCCTCTTCGTTTAGCAACATGACACCTGTTGTGAAGCCACATGCTATTTTTGGACCCTCTAAATATGGACAAGCTATTTCTTATTCTAGCCACGTAGACTCTGATGTCAATGGAAGCAGTTTTATGCAAAGTGGAAAAAACTGTGACTATTTTAAACATTTGCATTTACATCTAAACAAAGCTAAGAGTGTAATACATTGGTGCTTTTTACTTATTCATAATAATGAAACCATGCTATAATTACTGAAACAAAACGTACGGTCAAATAAATCCAACCAAGTTTCTCAAAGACACAATGGGGACAATCAGCTCAACATCAACTAAAGTTAAATAAAATAGGACAGCTCAGGACTTACCTTACACGTGTCTGTTCGGGTTCAAATAGAAAAGGAGGACAATGAACCAGCCAGTCCACAGTTTTATCAGAGTGAAAAAGAGAGGTGAGGAGGCTCCAAAAGGACTTAAGACAACAGCTGACAGCATGAGCCCCTTAAAATAACCTCCACTGGAACACCAATGGAAGCGTTGTCCAAACACTCTGAATGAATCGGCCCGTCAAGATCTTTCTAGGCTTTTCAGGAAGACAGCTGAGGAGCTAATTTTGTAGTATCCTTTGAAAGGCTTCAGACTTGTTATTATAGATAGTTATCAGATATACTAATCCAAAATTCATTCTGATTTAGAACTGGAAGTTGGTTAGAAGTAAAATTATATGTTTTTTTATTTAATTTTTTTTTTTTTAAAGCTTGATAAATTAAATGATTGTCAGATTTTTTAAATGGAAGAGTTTATTAAACCTTTAGACAAAATCTACAAGAAAATCAAAAGTTTCCGTCTTTTTTTTTTGTATTAATGAGAATATATTGGGTGCATACTTAAAGAGGAAAAAAGTCTCAGATAGCTTGTAATATAATCTATGAGATATTTATAACAGTATAGCAGACTGCTTACACAAAATGCATGTTAAATATCAGCTGTCAGGAGGTTGGAGGTTACTCTCAGTCTGATGATGGAAGGCATTTAGTAGATTGTGTACAACAGGTTTTACATCAGTTTTGGTTATATTCATAACTTAGAACCCATAGAAATTTCCATATTAAATATAATACACTTTGCTTTATAGGGTTAACATGCAAATCTGAGCAGCGTTTACAGTTATTGACTTGTGTACTGAATGCCTAAGGACTAATTTCTTGTAACAATCTGGTTAATCCTGGGTTTTCACAGCCCCTGTTAGCATTTATTATCACATTTGTCCACCATAATTCCAGTCAATTGCACTCTAATCGCTTCAAATCATGCAAATGGAGAGTTGTGAAGTGATTAGCATCAGTGCAACTCACTCCATAACAGCGTTTTTGTCTGCACATTTCTAAATATTTAAAAATACTGGCATGCAACTGAAACACGGATACACTCTTAAAAATAAAGGTGCTTTACAATGACATACAAGTCAAACGACTTTGACTAAAAGGTTATTTTATGGCATAGCTTGAAGAACCTTTTGAAGCACCTTTATTTTTAAGAATGTACCCACCTATTCATCAAACAATATCATGGGGTCTTTAATGTATGGCCTATGTAGAGCATTTTTATGCACTGATATAAGCAAATTTGGGCATTAGAATCATTACTTTGCTATTTGCAATAGCGCTTACTAAAAGCACAAATGAATCTAAACTGTTGGAGGGTCATGTTAAGGATTTGTAAAGGGTGGTGGGCTATAGACTTTACTGCAGGTCATCTCTCTGATAATCCTCACCCTCTTTGGCTTTGAGGAGGGAATCTTTTTAATCACCAGATCGAAATGATTCTGACACTGGCTCCAGGCTTAATTATTTCCCTCAGCACCTGCATTTCAATTAATGATTGTAACGTCCTTGTTCTTTGAGAGTCTCGTGCTTGGGTGTTATGATATATGTCTCTTTAACCTTGAGTTGTATTTCGCCGCAACTGTCAGCATTTTAGAGAGCTGGAGAGACAAGGACTCGGCCAATGTTTCTGGGCTTGTACATTTTGCGTACATAGGCACAGATGAGCTGGTAAGAATGAACGATACTTCTCCGAACTGCTCATTTCCTGTTTTCCGTGGCAAAGGACTAGCTCTTTTGAAAAAGTGACAACAGAATCTTGCTCCATTTGTATTTATTTTTGGCTTGAGGGCTTGTCTAAATGAGCTGCTGAGTCATGCATTCAAATTAAGTAAGATGTACACGTCTCTCCCTTTTCTCCAGGTGCTGTCAAAAGAACTCTAATCCTTAGAATGTCAACATATCCTGCATATAATTTACTCCATCAGACATTGTATTTAATGGTTGATAATGAGAATTGCCATATTCAAAAATTTCTGCCATTTGTCATTTTTAGATCACAGATTTGTTGTTAAAGTTGATAGCAGATGGTAAAAAATTCAAATGAGATGGTTATTTGAATCATATTTACTTTTCTAAACTGTCACAAAATATCTAACTATCTTTTAAATAAAGAGGAATTTACTTGAGAAGGAAAACTTCATAGTATATTAAGACATATATAACAGCAACATCATAAAAAATGGCAAGAATACTCAATAATACACATATAAATGATATTGATTTAAATTAAAATGTCTTTTTTTTTTTTACATATTTATAAAAAAATATATCAGTTTTTTAAATACATACCGGAGAACTCTGATTATGCAAATTAATTGTGAATACACATTTTCAATGAAAAATGGAAGTGAAATACATTTCTCTGAGAAATGTGAATATCTTATTATAATTTTTTTAGCTTGTGTTTTATTCTCAGGGCAGAGATGGAGCAGCATTTGATGGGGCAATGTGTCACACATGCGTGTAGCTAACAGAGAGAATTTCTCCTCACGCTCTCAGGGAGACACAATCCAGCAGCTCTTCAGACATTGTATGTGACTGACTTGTTTGTCGGCTACAGTGTCTCCTTGCAATGCAGGCTGGAGGAGGTGTCTAGATTCACAGTTACAGAGACTAGAAAGCACAGGGGTGCTCAGCGCTGACTGTTATGAGCACAACCAACATTCCCGCAGTGAAGGCAATTATAACAATCAACATCCCTCTGCGTGACTTCATTGCAATTTGCACCCGTCCTGTAAGAGCAAAGGAATGCGGTAATGTACAAACAACAACAACAAAAAACCTGGATCTCGACATTTTACTTATAAACTGAAGTTTAATATTTTATGGAGACTTGGAGTTTCAGTCATAGGGCTATTTTATTTCAGTGTTAGGCTATCAGTTAGTTTGGATGATTGAAGTAGCATTTCAATAGTGTTTATATTAGTAGCAGTTCAACTGGACTGTATCGTTCGGTTACTCCAATAGGAGGCAACAAGAGACTGTTTTATGAGTGAGTTATTTTTAAAATCATTCTACTGATTCATTCAAAGATTGAAATTCTACTGTGTCTTTATTTTTTTGGGTAGGCTTTAGTTTCAATAGCTTAGCAGAGAAGACAAGGTAGTAGCCTTGTTTCAAAGATCATGTCTAATATGTAAGTTACTCAACTTTAATTTATTGTTTATTGAGCTGTTTTGTGAAAAAAAATCTGTCGTGATTGCGCTCGATCGTACAAAAACATTGATTCGTTTAAAAATGAAAGCTCTTTGTGAATAAGTCGAATCGTTAATAGTTTCCATAAATTTGCTTAAAGTCTGAGTAAAGTCAATTCTGAGAATTGTTTCTAAACACATTATACATGTTAGAAATGCATCGCTGAAACATGTTACAAAGACTGTGAACTATGTAGTACTTAATTGTTAAGTAAGATCATTAGACAGTTTTTCAGCATTTACGTGTTAAGGATATTTTGGGCACGGCAAAAATCATGATTCGATGACGTAGTGAAGCCACAGAGCATGGCCCCTCCCCTAACACTGTAATAAGAGGTGTGTTCAACTTGAAGTAGTGCTGCGCAGACTGATTGGTGTGTGTGTCATCAAAGTACAGTGAGACCCAGGTCCGTTGCTAGTGGGATGAAAGGTGGTGACGATCATAGGGGCTTCACGGCTAAGGGGGGGGGCCTCCTCCGTGATCTCAACCGACTGACTGAGGCCAGCCTAAAAGATGCTCAGGACAGCAGATGGGACACTGCTGCGCATCGTCACCAAAGCTTATCATTTGCACGTGTTTGTAAGCCTTACCAATTTAAACATTCAAAAGTGTCTAAAACATTCAAACACAAGATGCGAGAAAACTCAATTGAGTAATCGCGGGATGTGTGTCTCATGGACTGGTCTGAAGTGTAGGTGCTCATAAAATAAACAATGTAGTCGAGGATATCTGTAATGCCAAAGTGCGGCAGCAAGTAATCGTCGGTGATCCACTCTTTGTTGGGAATTTCATATGGATCCAAACCGTTAATAGTGTCGATTTTGTGCACATACCGGTCCCTGACATCCCTATTTTGTGTATCCCTTTAAATCCCACAACCTTTTCGTGATTTTACCATCCTTTCTCTTTCTCCCAACTCTGCTTCTTCTCGTTCGACTTGCTGTATGTTTACATTTCGCGAGGCTACCAGCAGGACCGCCACGTCCCAGAATGCAACTCGGCGCCCAAGCCCAATAGCGAGTTACTGTCATTGCTGTTAGTTACTACAGCCTACAGTTTTCTAGCTATGCCTATGTCACATAAATGCATAACACCTGGTTGCGATAATTTACAAAACAGCTCAGTCTCGTTTGATTAAATTTATTTGCATTTGAGAGTTGAGAGAGATGGCAGTTTTCCCGCGAGTGGGCGTGGTTTCAGCACCACCAGCGGACACGCCCCCTGCATTTGAGCGCAGAGAATACTGCTTAATTTTTTAAGATTTCGATACCTTATTTTCCTTTTTTTTTTTTTTTTACTTTGGCTGGGTGGTTAAAAACACATTTTTCTGTGGTGTGTCAAACACATTTAATATTGCTTTAACCGGACTTTATTTAAACTTTGAAAACCTTTTAGGAGAAAAACTTAAATGAAAAATTGTTGACATAACATCTTAAGCTAATTTTAATGACAATGACAAATCTCTGATGTTCAACTCTGGTTTGGTCACAAACTTTGAGGCAATGTGTGACTTCTCAACACTAGATGGAGACAGATGTGAGATTAATTGGGTTAAAATAGCCTCAATTTGCTCTCAATTTAATCCCAGTGCTGACCAAGAATATATTAATGAATAAATGAAATATCATAGAGATTTTTCTTTCATGTGTGATGTCAACTGGGTCTATTCCTCTTTCGCTTTTTTCTTCTTTTCTTGATCATTTCACTAAAAATCTTCCCTATTTTGCTGGCTCACAAGCACTATTTCCTTTAGGAAAGGCAAATGGGAAAATGAATTACTCTCCAACAAGAGTGCTTATTTAAGCAAGCAAAAAGGAGCAATTACACATCTCAGAGGAAGACATCAACAGCAGCAATGGCTATGTAACCTTATTAAATAAAAAATACCTCTTTAGCCCCTAAAATGGTGTGATCACAGACTGACTCATAGCAGTGTCGTGTTAATGGATATGTTGATGGGACCATGTAAGTGTCCAATGCTCTTTCATGCAGTGCAGTGACAGCATCTGCAGAGCATTAAGCTGTAAAAACATGATGTTGTGAAACTCACCTCTGAGCAGCAGGGCAGAACCTCCATTGACAGACTGTTATAATGGATCACACTTAGTATATTAAAAAATATCACAATCCAGATCAGTGTCATGTAGCGTTTGCCTGTTTACAGAATGTTCTACACACTGATTTAGTGTCATGACTGTATTAGTAGGATGATTGATATACCAAATAAAGATTTAAGTGATTATTTCACACCGGAAATAATATTTAAGAACATGATCAAGAGAAAAAGGTCAAAGTTTTGACAGGTTACTAACATGGTCTAGTTACTCCCTGCTGGTAGATGTTATAACTATACCATTTGGTTAATTGCCATTTAAAAAAAGCAATGTATTCTGATTAAAGTTTTTTTGGGCAATAAAATATATAACAATAACCAATTACTAAGTTTGCCATTATTTGATCCAAAACAAAAAACAACAAAACTGATGGTAAAACTGTGACTTGGTGCTCAAGAAACATCTATCAGTGTTGCAAACAGTTGCTTAATATTTTGATGGAAACTCTTGCATTTTTTGATGGAAAAAAAATTGAAAAGAACAGCATTTATTTTGTAACATTATAAATGTCTTTACTATCATTTCCGATCAAATTAATGCATTCTTGCTGAATAAAAGTATTTGTTTCTTTAAAAAAGGGAAAAGGTCTTGCTGAACCCAAAATTTTAAACGTGTAATTAATGAAATATTTTTTATAATAGGAGACTACCAATTATTTTTTCAAAAAATGTATATTTTTAAATCATGTATTTTCATGTAAATGCAGCCTTTCGCATTTCAAGCCCTTAGTGATACGACTGAGGCTGTGTGTGTTCCCATGTTACAGTGTAATTAGTCACATGACATTTACAGGCATTTTAGTCCCATGTGCAAAGATCTTCTTGAGCAAGGCAACTTCAGTACTATGACGTTTTACTCTCTTTAAAGGTTTAGTGTCTCTATCAGTGTGAAATATGAATATAATGGTTTAAATTCGTATGCTACAGATCATTGATAAAATGCAATCATTCATTAAATTTGTGAGCAGAGTATCTGACACAGTCAAATTATTGGATGGATTTCTTATTGAAGACATTTGGCATTGCACTGACATTCCTCCTTTTTTAATAGTGATGCATTTCCATAATTACCATTTTTATTTATCTCTGCCCTGTTCTGTAAATGTAATTTCTCTCATTGCCAATAAGATGGTTTTAATTCTCCTCTATTTCCATGAGTCTGTCTCTCTTTTTTTTTTTTTACTTAATTCTGAATTAGGTGACAGAATTTGAAGCTCTGCCAAAAATCTGAAGGACAGCAGACCTTGAGGAAGAGCGTGTGCCTGCATATTCTCTGCAATATTCATCAGGGAGTCTTTTGACATTTCCCTTTTATTAGTCTCAATTATTGATATAAGCGGTGTTTAAAATTCTTTTCAAATTAACTTGCTGTAATGGATACATAATGGAGCTCTGAATAATTGCCTTTGCAAGAACTAATGTATGAAGGAACTTGAGAAGTTAGCCATCAAGCACACACAGTTTGATTTCACAGGCTCTTTAACGGAAGGTCTGCTTCACATTTAACAGGTTAACAAGAGGTTGTTGATATCTGATATTAAAAATGGCATTGTGGAAACATCCATTATAAGTCAATATCACCACAGGGAAGCACTGAAACTAGAATTAAAAAGGCATATTTTGAACAAAACACTTCTCAACATAACTGTAATAATATATTTCTATTAAACTGTACTTAAAAATACCTATATATATATATATATATATATATATATATATATATATATATATATATATATATATATATATATATATATATATATTGGCCAGTAGAAAATGTACGTTCTTGCTCTTAAGGGGATAGTTTACTCCAAAAATATAAAAACATCATTTACTAAGCCTCGTGTCATTCCAAACCCATACGATTTTGGTTAAAACATCTTCAAACAAAAAATAAAATACTTTTAAAGAAACCTGACAGTTTTATGTTCCTCCACTGAATGTCCAGGTAACCAAAACTTAGAAGATACAAAAAGGTCATAAAGGAGGCGTAAAGTGAATCCATATAAATCAAGAAATTTATCACATTTTTGTTACATATAACTCCAGAAGAACATTTGAAATCATTGTTAAATACAGTTCTGGATGAGGATAAGCTCTTATTTCCCACGTCTGTATATCCTGAATTCCGAATTATGCTAATGCTCACTCTGTCAGCTCTTGATGGGTTTTTTTAGACTGCTCTTGGCACTAGTAAGCTGTCAACTCTGAGAAGCTTCAATTTCACTGCAGGACAAACTCTGCTGAATGCTACCTATTTGCATGATAATTATGCATGCAGTGAAACTGGACGCTTTATCCAGCACTTGGTCTTGCATTTTAATACACATCTACAGTGAGCCTTTTAAATGTGCACATTTTCTACCAGAACTAGAAATGGACAAGCTGGCCAAAGTGTCATATGACATGTCATATTACTTCATTTAAAAAGGGGACTATAAAAGGACATTCTTCGCCAAATAAAAGCTTAACTTAAATGAATAGCTTAAATGTAAATTAATTGTAGAATTAACAAATCAAATAAAACCAATTAGCTTGAAAACAATATTGTTGCAATGTATAAACAGATTTATAATGTTAAAACAAAAACACTGTATTATGTTGATTAGAACAGAACTTTAATTGTAAAACTGACATGAATAGAACATCATAATTACAATTTGGAATCGTAAATTATGCTGACACCCAAAAGAACAGGGCATTGATTTCAGTAATGAGCCTCTTCTGCTTTATTCATGTTGGCAAATTAAAATAAATTAACATTTTTTTTCTAAAAATATACAAAAATACTGTCAAACTTTCCTAGAAAGCCTCAACACAGTAGTATTGCCATGTACCGCATACTATAATAAGCACAGTGGTCTATCTATTTTTCAAAACAGGTGAAGATGAAACTCTTCTGTGTTGGGATATTTCCACATTCCCTTCTTATAAAACATTCCAGACTATGACATTCAGGATCGGAATGCCTTTTCTTGGACTTTTCGATACGCTGTACTCGATGTAAGCACATATAGAGAGAAGCAGGCGAATGCACACTCTTGCTCACATTCATATAATTTCCGTATATGTTTTAGGCTCTGATATACACACAAGCATCATGGAGGCAACATGGGCCTGAGTAGATGTAGAAAGGGTGGAGAGAAGAACAACTTGAAGCATTTGCTCACAGTTCAGTGAATCTCTGAGCAGCACAGGAGTCTGGTAAATATGGCCACTAAAGTGTATATTACATTGCTGATTGAGACAATTACACACTATTATCTACAATCATGTCACATAACCACCAACACTATTTAGAATATGCATTCACTGACATCTGATACCACTGGAGGTCTCATATTAAAAGTGTCTGAAAAAGCAAAACATGATTTTTTAATTTTTTTTTTTCTGCTACATTAATACTGAAAAGATATTCTTGAGTTGTCTGGGATTTCCGTGCATTTCTCACTCTCCAGCCTCTGTGTATGTGACTTATAGCATGACTCTTGGGTGTCCAAACCATCCTCATGCAAAACAAATCAATTTCTGTTACATAATGGCATGAATCAGCTGATGAATGTTTACTCTTGAATGGTACTTCCATGTTTTGTGGGCTCATCATTCAGATTTCAGGGTTCCCACACCTGACTAATCAATTAACAGGATTCCACCCTTCTCCTGTCATGCGTGACGTGGAGTATTTTTCAAAATATAGAAATCGCATTCTTTTTTTTTTGGTCATTGGTATATGTCAGCATATCTAGAAATTTTATATTGACTACACAAATGTCCATGGCTTTTTTAATTGTAATTAATCTCCAAGACTTTTTCAGGCCTAAAAATTAAATTTTGAAATTCCCTGATACATTCAGGACTGTGGGAACCCTCTAGTTTATGGACCTAGGAAAACACCAGTAATATCAGTCTCATAAAAAAGGACAAAGCCGAGATTAACAGCTTACTCGGCTGGGCTGTTGCTTACAAACGAAATCTGTCATGAAATCAAACTCATTCTGTCCCAGCCAGAGCTCTGGCAGCTCCTTTATTCGGTCCAAGCCCATTTCTATCACCAGTGACATCAAGACCTCCTCGTCAATAAAATCCGTGTCGATAACGTTGGGGGGCAGCATTGCTGCAGGCATGTGGTGGCCGGGCAGAGGAACCCCAGTCTGCTTAACGTTACTGTCTCGGAACTGTTGTGCTGTCCCGTTTAACTGGTGACTGGCGGGGTGCATTTCGTGCATGTAATGGTGATGATGGGAAGGATGCGTGTGGTGACCGTAGTAAGGCGTATTGAGCTTCTGCAACTGCATACTGGCAGCGAGCTGCTGCCCTTGTCCGACAAACTGGGAGTTAAATCGGGCAGGAAAGTTACCATTGGGGATCCCTCCGTTTATATTATTCCCAGAGACCATGGAATGCCGGATCCCGTGGTTTGCGTTTACATTCCCTCCCGCGTAATGCATGTGATCTCCCATGTTAACGTTATAATGCTGCTGCTGTGGAAGCGCGTTGGAAAACTGTCCCATTCCCATCCTGCGCGTGGAGTGTTGATGCCCATTCACTGCATCTGGGAAACGTGCATGGTTCATTGCCATCATGCGGTCTGCCATTCCACTGAAAAACAGTTTACAAAAGTTAATATGGCAATTTGCGTAAACATATAGTGTAAATAAATCGTCAGAAGGCACAGGGATTTGGTTTGCGGAGCTTGTTTATAATATGCACGATTAAACACACACGCGTCTAAATGTGTCATCAACATTCACAAGCAGGCTAAAACTTTGTAACCTTTACCTCTCTGCTTGAATCGGCTGAGTGCGTCGCACCGCAGACGACAACAGCAAAAAGTAACTGACAATCCCAAAGATGAAATAGTTCACAGTCCCTCCTAATCCAAGTCAATAAAAAGCGTATGCTCTCCAAATACGGACCGCATTAAGCCCCAGCCTCCGCATCAAAAACATTACGAAAAACTGCTGCATGCTTCTCGGTCAGCACTCATATACAATCAAGCCAGGGGCGGAGCAAAGCCAACCTTCAATCTGACTACATTCACGCCTGTGGCAAGCGGTATTATCATGTAGTCTATTCATCCAAACTACCAGCTTTATTTGTAATAGTCCCCTGGGGGTAGTTCTTAAATTTTCCCCTTTTCCTTGAATCTGTTTTATAATAGATAGTTGTTCCAATATTCCTACACTAATATATATATATATATATATATATATATATATATATATATATATATATATATATATATATATATATATATATATATATATATATATATATTAGTGTATTTTATTATACACTATATATACACTATATATACTGGTTATGGTAATGTTTAATAATTTTTTTTATTATAAGTAATTTGATTTTTAATTTAAGTATAACAGTCCTGCATGCCAGGTCAGTAGTTGTCGATGTCACTATGCAAAAGAAACACTACACACCGACAAACATATAAACTGAATACATAATATGCATGTGCATAACTTCACCATTTTCACAATTTCGCATTTTTGTAGGTTACATAGAGACAATAATGGTATCGGTTTCAGAAACTTGAACTTTGAAACCTGTTTTCAAATGTTTGCATTTTCAGGCAGCCAAAGTGCTGTTGTCGTGTAAATAAATGGCAAACACAAATAAAAAGTTATTATTTCAGTTTTTAGTTTTTAGTAAAACGGTGTCACCAACACCCCTTAAATATGACAAAGAAAAAAGCAAAAGGCTTATTTCTCTCAAATATTGTTTACAAATCTTTCTAAATCTGTGTTAGTGAGCACTTCTCATTTGCCAAGATAATCCATCCACCTCACAAGTGTGGCATATCAAGATGCTGGTTAGACAGCATGATCATTGCAGAGGTGTGCCTTAGGCTGGCCACAATAAAAGGCCACTCTAAAATGTGCAATTTTATCACACAGCACAATGCCACAGATGTTGCAAGTTTTGACAGAGCGTGCAATTGGCATGCTGACTGCAGGAATGTCCAACAAAGCCAGTGTATTGAATGTTCATTTCTCTGCCTTTAGCTGTCTCCAAAAGTCGGACTGCTGCTGCAACAATTGGTTTGCATAACCAAAGAAGTTCTGTACAAACTGTCAGAAACAATCTAAGGGAAGCTCATCTGCATGTTCGTCATTCTCATCGGGGTGTCGACCTGACTGCAGTTTGCCATCATAACCAACTAGGCAAATGGTCACATTCGATGGTGTCTGGCACTTTGGAGAGGTGTTCTCTTTATGTATGAATCCTGGTTTTCATTGTACAGAGCAGATGGCAGACAGCGTGTATGGCGTCATGTTGGTTAGTGGTTTACTGATGTCAACGTTGTGGATTGATTGGCTCATGGTGGCGGTGGGGTTATAGTATGGGCAGGCATATGTTATGGACAACAAACACAGGTGCATTTTATTGATTGCATTTTAAATGCACATAGTTACTGTGATGACATCACATGACAGCCCCATGTTGCAAGGATCTGTACACCATTCCTGGAAGCCAAAAACATCCCAGTTCTTGCATGGCCAGCATACTTACTGGACATGTCACCCATTGAGTTTTGGGATGCTGTGGATTCCTGCTAATATCCAGCAACTTCGCACAGCCATTGAAGAGGAGTGGACCAACATTTTACTGACCACATACAACAACCTGATCAACTTAAAAAGTCTTAGATCTTTGAGTTCAACTCATAAAAAAGAGGGCAAAAACAAACGTGTTGCGTTTATAATTTTGTTCAGTATATTAAATAAGTATAGATTACTAGTAGACCTTTCTAGTATCTAAGTTACTAGTAAAAAAAAAAAACTACTATTATTTACACAGAAAAAAATGGTGTAGAAGTAAATTAAACTCAACAAAAGAAATTACAAATAAATGATAGCGACACACTGAACAAACAGGCAATTTTTAACAAAAGCTGCATTTTTTATTGTAAAACATGCTACAATAATCTTTGTTTTATTTACAACTTCGAAAATATATTACAGTGTACTAGTAATTGAAAAATATTGACTAGTCACAAAAAAAAAATGGACACTAGCACGTATAATGGATAAATGTTAAAATGGCTTGCCGTAAAAGTCTGGATCTGGGCTCGTGCAAAACGTGGAGCTGAAGCGCTCAACCAATCGCCTTCTGCGCGCATGGAGCAACACCGCTCCACACATTACCTCATTGCGGCTATTTCTGTTCACGGTAAGAGTGAGCAAAACATGGAATCACGTTTCACCGGGTTTTAAAGGTAGTGTGCGTGCTCGAACATCCATTAACACCATACACTGATTGAGATAAACAGGGTTGGTGACCCTTTACACTGCAGTGCCCATGTCACACATTTTTTATTCACATGTAATTTATACCAACACTTGCAATAATATGCATCTCTAAAATAAAAAGGGCTTACAGAGCAAAAGTAAAAAAAATTCTAAGTAAAAAAACATAATTTAATTTGTAAGTTATAATTTGCAATCATTAGTATTTGTTTAATGTTTACACTGTAACTTGAACACTAATGCAAAGTGTCAGTTTTGTCCACAGTCAAATTTAAGAGCATAAAACAAGACAAGGAAAAAGAGCAGCCATTAAATCCCAGTAGTGCTGATAAGAAGAATCTGTGTGCGCTGCTGCCAAAGAATCTTCACGTTTTGCACGTCCAGACCAATATGCCTGCTGAGAGACAGTTGACAGTAGGTTTGATCTCAAGAAATCAAGTAAACAAACCTAACCTTAGAGATTTATGTTATCGTGTGTAATTGTGTCAGATGCATAATGCTCTTAAAACCTTTCTCTGGAAAAGTGAAAAAAATTACACTTCTTGCCATTCAGCTACAAGTTTGTAAATTATTATTTTAGAAAATTACCTCTAAAAATGATCTCATTGTGAGTCTCGATATAGATGCTGCCCTTAATAGATGGAGGGGATAAGCAAGTAAAAAAGTTTTTTTGTGAAAGATAAACATAAAACAACACCTGTTTTAAATGCAACAGCCTGGTAATAATGTCAAAATAATTTGCAATGTTGATCAGAGCTTCATGCATTTTAAACATCTCAACACTAAACACAAGCCATTCCAATTCAATTATAATGTATACGTGTTTACAAGAAATCATCACCGTTGGTTGATACGATCATTTGTTTAATGGGCCCATTAACAAGGTCATCAATTAATCCTATTGTGGCCATCATTACTTGCATGCATGTTTGAAATGTTTTGTAGCGTGTGATGTGTGAATGTGACCAATGTACTTTTGGGAAAGGCTCATAACCTCATATTGCTCTGCAGAAGTTTTCAATACGAAAGGCCAAAAAACCAAACTTAATTTAAAAAATGTGGCCAATTTTTAAATAATTAAACATATTATAATATATTTAATGTACAGTGCAATTTTATGTTTACATTTGTAGTCAAACTCACTTATTGGTTTTAATATTTCAGTGTAAAAATAACACACACACACACACACACACACACACACACAAATATTGAAATATGGCATGATGCACTACAGGAGCTAATTGAAAGCATAGCTTTTGCATGAAAATATCTCAAATATTTCACTACAGGATCTAAAATGACACACTGTTTGAAAGTCAGAGGTATGAAGTCAGTGTTTAATGAAATATCTATAAATAGACAAGCATAATCAAGAACTGATTAATAAACTAGTTCATTAATTTTTAGACACTCTCCTAATACTGTCAAACAAGAACAAGATCTGTATCTTTAGAGTTTGTACACATAGAAAGACCTGGACCCATTTGTGTTCCTTCAGTTTTAGAGGCTGCTTAGACAATAGCATTCCAAAAGCCGTTTAATCCCAAAGTCATGCCTGAATCCGCCTCAGTAGGGAAACTAACTAATGAGCTTTACACCCTCTAAGCCTTATGTTCGAAACCTAATGCACATTTGTGTCACAAGAAGATACTCATTGATTTGTGAGCTTTTTTTTAAAAGCAACATGCTCTGTTATTATTTCAATAGACTTTTTCTGTTTGGTGCATTGGATCTAATTTAGTGCTTTAACATTAGAAAGAAAAACAACAACACTTTCTTACATAAGACATGGTGTAAAAAATATATTCTTTAATATCCCTTTTGTGCTTTGTAACCAATAAAACCGTCAGGGGCCATATGATTTTATTTGAGAGAACTGGGTTTATTATGGACAATAAATTACAGATAAATTGTTCCCTGTGCTATACTATGATGTTGAAGTTTAATTTGAAGGATACTGAGGATATTTATTTCATGTTAATAAAAATAAAATATCTAATGTCTAACATCTTTTCCTCTCTTCAGTGGAGATCATCACAATTAGACCATATAAGCTAAGAAGACTTTTACTGCACAAATAAATGAGTTGATATAGAACCTCAAATAATTTCTCACCCCAGAGCACCTTGTACTGTTTTTACCTGGGTCACGTGGAGCATTGTACTGTTACATGCTTCCAATTTACACTTTTAAGATCTGGAACTATCAATAAAAATCTAGCTATTCTTGTGTCTGAATAATAACGACAAGTTAAATAACAACTGAAAACTGAAAGCATAACAGCAGCACATGTAACACCCATGTGTTCCTTATCTCAAAACCACACTGAATCACTTTCCGTCTCTGTTGTTTTTACTTCACTGTGCATGTGAACAGTCATGCATGTACAAACATTTAGCATGTTGATTAGGTAGACTTGAAGAGATTAAATTAGCTGAGTATCTTTTAGCACCCAATATAAAACCTCTAACCCGACTTTGATTTAAGCTTTGACCATTTCAATAACCTGGCTGTTTATGTATTTTTAGATGTCATCAGATATGTAAACATAAACATATAAATATAAAAAGTAACATGTCTTGAATTCAGTCTTCAATGTACTGTATATTAAACTCAATAAAGTACTAAATTAAAATAATGTAGCATTATTAATCATTTGTGTCTATCGATTCATTCATTTCTAAATTAATTTAGATTCATTGAACCCTTTTAAATTTGATTTGTAAAACAGAAGTTCACTTCTTCCTTTTAGGTTGGGACTGTGTGAATCAATTGTTTGTATTATCATTTGCAAAACTGCAGACGTAGTGTCAGCTTTCACTATATATATAAAAATCAGTTTTAGTTATGGAGGAAATAAAAAGTTTTATTTACTCCATTTCAGCAGTATTTGGCCAGTGAACTAAAGAAGCAGACAACTCTCTGGACTACTTTCTCCATGTAGCAATGTTTTCATAAGACAGAGCATTATAGTAAAAGTACAGTAAACCCCTCTTCTGTTTACTCAAAGGGCAAAAGCTGGTTACATTTTATAGAATTGGCACAAGGCCAGCACTGTGAGGGAACTGGCCTGCAATATTTATCCTGCAATGACTCAATCATGAACATTTATTTTATATAGATGATAAAGATGAATAAATGATACCTCAATGTCTCGTTTAGAGTTCATATAAAGGTGGGATTTGCATATCTCATCATAGACTTATATGGGAATCAACTACAAGCCTGCCAGCCACAGAAACTTCATATATATATATATATATATACATATATATATATATATATATATATACACATATATATATATATATATATACACATATATATATATATATATATATATATATATATATATATATATATATATATATATTCTAAAAGTACGTAAACAGTGATATTTATAATTTAACAACATCGAACATCCATCGAATCTAAACCTGCACTATGTCGTTTTCCAGCGTTGTAGATTTTATTACGTTGTGAATGCTAGCCAGTGCATCTTGTGTGAACGACTCTGAAGGTAAACACCATGCAACACAAGTGTAGCAAAACAGTAACACAATAGTATCATAATAGTAACATTACTTTATTTTACATGAACCATGGTAATCTTTGAAGTAAATTAAAACAACTGTATGTAGTTTTGAGTATTTTTGCGACTTTGGATCTAGGGCTGCACAGTTAATTGAATTTCGAATTGCGATTACAATAATGGATGACACAATTACTTCATGATCAAAGCAGCAATTAATCGTTCAAAGTCCACTTACCGTATTTTCCAGACTATAAGTTTTTTTTTCATAGTTTGTCTGGTCCTGCGACTTATAGTCAGGTGCAACTTATTTATCAAAATTAATTTGACATGAACCGAGAGAAATGAACTATGGACTTATATGTGTTTTTTTCCTCATCAAGACATATTTTGGACTGATGTGACTTATACTCAGGTGCGCCTTATAGTCGGAAAAATACGGTATGTTATTCTGCATGCTTAAGATGCATGTTGTCTTAAGGGTTTTTCCTACTATTTTAATTTAAGTATAACATTGTAATTTCATTCATATTTGTTTTTTAGGCCCAATTTAAAAAAGAAACCAATCTGATGTATAGTTAACATAAATGAGACTTAATACTATAGAAAAGCACTAAAAGTTTTTCAGTTAGATTTTTCTTAGCTTGTTTATTTTCATACAAAAAACAGCATGCAGTTGTATTAAACAATGGTATAAATATAATTTAATGTAAACTGTGTTGATGTAATTAATAATCGCATTTACAATTACGCACTCACCAAAGAACATCTGTGGGAAACAGAAGCCATTCGTAAGTCAGCATACCTTCAGAATGTTTTTGAAATGGATATTTCAAGGTAAACAACTTTCATTCGGTCTAAGTGGCAGGTAAATATCAAACGGAAACGATATGGTATCTATTAAAGTACCATGATATCTTCATCTGCTGTAACTAAATGTTAATGTTACCTTGTGGACACAGTAATTAATTCATTAATACAAATCTAATTGAAAACAAAATTTGGCAGATGTAAATGGTTTTGATTTCCCTGTATTATAACCCCCCCCCCACCCCAGATTTATTTATTAAGATTTTTGCTGGATTTAATCTGGTTATGATGTGTTGACCCTTCATGTTAGTCATCTCATTGTAAATTTACTATTTATTGCAATGGTAAATAAGTTTGTTTTGCCATTGATGAATATGATTGTAGCCATAAATAGATAGATGAATAGTGCACAGCTATAGCAACAAATGAAAATATCAGTATTTCATAATATAACTTATAGTTTAACATATAAGCGGGTCAAATGAAGGTGAAAATAAAGATTTTTTTTGGGGGGGGGGCAGTGAGCTCTAGTGCATTAATCATGTATCAGCCTGCCTTTTTCCACTTAATGTCTGGCATTTCTTTAATGGTATGAATGAATGTCTGTCAGTGGAATAGACATTGACCCATTTCTTCACTCTCCACTCTCTAATTTACTTAGACAAGTGTATTCTTTCTTTCTTTCTTTCTTTCTTACTTTCTTTCACATACCTATTAGCTATATATATTGGATATATTGCATGTATATCAAAGCTAGCCAACTGTGTAAATGGCAATTATGAGTCAAATTTTTAGCTTGCATGTGTAGGAGAAAGTACTACATAAAGAATTATGATATTTGCATGCTTAAGATTCTAATGCATACCTTCACAAGCTCTTTTTTCAACATGACAAACATATTTGCTAAGTCGTCAGCTTTTCATTTGTTCACTTTTTGTCTGTTAACCTAAAAAAAATAGCCAACGTCACAGTATATAGTTAAAAGTAGAACTTCTTTAAATTTTAAATGAAAGTTAAAAAGCATTTTTGTGGCCCTAGCTAGTAAACTGATTAATTCCCATATATACCTTTGAGTAGAAAGGTTTCAAATGTTAAGGATTAAGTTTTCATAAGCATAAGTAAACATGTCATTTTCTTGTACAAATGTGACCACTGGTTGTTGTTAATGAACTGTTCAACTGTAAGTCACATTTGTGTGTATTGAAGGTTGGACTGTTCATTTGAAATCCCCTATGAGATTCTGATATCACATTAGAGAGGGCATGCCATGCGTTGCCTTTGTCATTGCTTGAAAGGTCTGTCAATATTCTCAAATGATTCATCTACAGTGTCATCCAAGTGTATTGATTTACACTGATGTGCAAAGCAATTTACCAGCACAGTTTTTCTAGAACAGAATACATTTGACAATGACACATTTCATGTGGTCATGCCATTATTTTGAAGTCATTCCCATGTATTAAAAAGTTTTCTTGATCTTATTTTTATGTTCTTTATGACTGGGTGTCATGGATTATTTGTCTAAACTGCTAGTTAATTCCTCTGTGTGCGATTTCCTTTTATGTCAGTCTGGTTGTCATGGTACATGTTGCACATCCAAAAGGTTTTTTTTTTCAGTCTTTTCCATTGAACAAGCTGCTTCAAGGTGGTCTAAATGATGATTCCGATGGACTGCAGCAGGAATGTGTGTATGTGATCGCCATATTTCAGCCATCCCATAGTGGGAAGGCAGACCAGGTTCTCAAACCTACTTTTGTTCATTCTGCAAAGACAGGATGTTTACAGACTTTGGAGCCAATAAATCAGTTCATTTAGCCTTTTAAGTGGTTGTGTGTGTACGCATGGCAGATGTGGGGATAAGTTCAGTCAATTAGAAAGTGCTGAGGCATGAGGCAACTTTTGCAACAATTACGCCTCCACAGTTCATCAAGGTTCCCATTGATTTATGGAGTTGCAAGTGTTGTTGTTGTTTCCAGCTTGTCTGTGAGGTCAGGGCAGGCCTGCTTTAGCAGTTTAGATACCGTGTCTGATGTTGAATATAGATTTAATCTGGCTTTATTTGCATGACCTGCTTATTTGAGTCACTAGTTACATTCCACTCACTTCAGTTTCCTCAGGCGAAGCTGTAAAACAGTTTTCTGCTGTCTCAATTAACTGGAATATATTTTTGAGACTTACTGAAGTGAGAATTGAAACATGAGTATTGCACTTCCTTTTGTTGCAATGAAATTGATCTGTAAAACAAGCAGTTTACATCGGGTGAACATTTGTTAGTCGATGTGTGCAATATTAACAAAAATGAGATCTCAATTTCTTTTTTGGGACTTTTTTCCAATAACTGCTAGTTAGGGACTTACAAGTAGTCGAATACGAAGATCATGCACATCTCGTCAATAAAGGCAGTTTTGTGATTAGTAGTAAATCTCCATCACTTGATTTCAGTTGGTGCGGCATTTAATACTCAGGGCTGTAGTTCACTGACAAGCTACACAATAATGCGTTCATAATCGGTATTTCGTAGCTTTTCAGTGAACTATGGCTCTGTGTATTAAATGCCACTACATCTGAAAGCACGTGATGGAAATGTACTACTAATCACAAAACAGGTATTAGTGATGTGTGCGCATGATCATCACATTCAATTTTGCACAGCCCTACTACTAATAAAAAAATTTTTGGTTGGGGGGGTGGGGGTGGGGGTCTTATTGAGTGATTAATTGTATATTCATTCAAATGATTTGTTCAATATGGCTGATTCATTTAGAAATGAAGCAAGTTACTATCTTTATGAATGGACCATTGAACCATTGACTCAAATGATTTGTTCAAAAACAAATTTATTTCTGGAATTAAACTGCAGTGTAGCACTGAGATAAAAGTGCACTTTAAAATAAGTAGTAACACACTGACATTGTAATCGAGGTATATACTCAAGAAATCAAAGCAATCTTGCAATTGGATTAACCAAGATAGATTTAATACTAAGTGTAAACATGACCTGTGATATTTTTTAATGCCTGCATCATGCAGTTGTAACTTACACAGAGCTGAAATCACGCATTCATTTGTTATGGGCTCAAAAGTTTTTCTTAAAAATATTAGAAGTTTGAAAAATGTCCAGTAGTTGCCTCTAATATTAATCAAGACTGCAGTTTCCTGCAGGCTTTATTTAAACTAGCACAGCAACTCCGTGTCATTAATTTTCAGGAGTGATAATGGCATGTTAACAACAAACCTTTGCAAATGCCACACTAAAGCTATATTAGCCATCAACTCTTGAAAACTTGTATAATATTCTGACATTCTCTTGCTCTCTGCAATGTAGCTGCCATCCTGTCTGGTGAGCTTCTGCTCAGCGTGGCAAAATGATTGTGGAATTCCGCCGTCCTGGCGCATGCACTCTTCTGCTTCATTTCACACTCTAGTAACAGAAATGCAGGGTCAACACCAGGATTCCACAGAGCCTAACACATTAGATTGCAGGGCTCGAAACTAGAAAGTAATATGTTAGTATAAATGGTTCTGATTTGACATTCATTGTGCACTTTTATATATCATCATTTTATGCAGCCTGCAACCCGACATTCATTGATTGCTGTTAGTTAAAGGAATGTTCTGGGTTCAGTACAAGTGAAGCTTAATGAACTGCATCTGTTTCATTGATTACCAAACACAGAAAATAATTTCAGATCATTCTTTATTATTGTTATTTTTATTTTTTACTTTTTTTAGTTTTACTGTTAAAGTTAACTTATCAAACTTGCATTAAAAAGTTAATGGTTAGAATATGTTGCCTATAGAATAAATGGTACCACTTTAATAGTACCAGAGATTTTAAATGCTGAAATGTGAAGTTTTTCATGTTTTTGTTACAACACTTTTCTATAAAAAATATATATATTATTTGAGCTATAAAGTTATCTAAATCATAATATTTCTGGTTTGACTATTCTTGTTGATTAATGTTTTTGTAATCTTCTTTGGTAATCATCTGCAGTTGTTGTTAAAGCTCAGCATTATTACATTTTGTCATATAGAATACATATTTATTTAAAGCAGTTTACTAATATGGAACATTACAAACATTAACGTTTATTTACCCTGGACCATCCCTTCAGCTAAATTTTATGTGGGTGTAGGTCTGGTCCCTAGTGCTAACTTGACAGTATTTGCTGTTAATAGAAACTTTCAGCTATTACTTTTCTTACAGAATTCACCACATTTACATTGCTACTTTAGTCCAGAAACAAAATAGATTTGGCTTTATCGTACAGAAGATCATAGATCAAAAAGGAGCAGCTGTAATGATTTGTACTTTTTTGACTTCTTTATTTGCATTCAAGTCATCTTTGCAGTAATCTGGAAATGCCACAGTACAGACTGTGAGTTCACTGCGCTGAACCAAGGACATTATTCCCATCTTAAGTATGTCTAGCATTATTCCTCTCCACTGGCTGAAAGCACTCTGATAAATAAACATTGAAGCAATCCAACTTTATGCCGGTCTCCAAGCAACAAGAGTCATTGGAAATTAATACTCAACCCAACAGGATGAAATTGACAGTGTACTGCTTGCTCCCCTGAATGTAATTGGCAGCCTGAAGCTATTAAATTAAGCAGTCTGATGCTTGAACTGAGCTGTTTGAAGAAAAGCTATATATATATATATATATATATATATATATATATATATATATATATATATATATATATATATATATATATATATATATATAATTTTTTAATTTTTTATTTCCATATTTCCTTGCTGGATTATAGTTAGTGGGCTTCTTTCCAACAAACATGATTCAAGTAAGATTGACAGATTTTACCTGGTATATATATATATATATATATATATATATATATATATAAAACAGTATTTCCTCAACAGGACAGTTGGCTGGTCCCCATGATTTCAGGTTTTCTGTCCATTTGGTTCCCTATTATGTGGACAAAACCTGACCAACCCCTACAGACACAATTACACACTTATTGAGCTGTGTATGAACTATATGGATTCTTAAGATCCATTACATATAAACCATTACATATAAACCATGCTTTGCTTTCAATATTTTGTGGATGCAGTGCAGTTGATACTAAATCGCTAATTACTATAATGCTTTCATTTAGGTTACAATGAGCACATTCTACTTTGTTAAAAACTTAAATCGTCAACTGTTTTGCCATAACCTGAAATATCTACCAGAAATGTGATTTCCGTTGGCTTGCTAGAGAGAAGATTAGGACTTTGTCTTTGTCCTTAAATTTAACCGGAGCAATAATTAGCTTCATCTCAGAAACTTGATTAGAGCGGTGTGGGCTGCCCTGCCATACTTATCTCTCTCATCTCACAAAGGTTGCCAGGCAACTGCAGCAGAACATCATGACAAATGTTTACTGCAATAAAACTTACCAGATGAGTCATTTATCGCCCTCATCAAATAGTTGGTGAAAGACAGTACTTTCAGACAGTTTAGCTTTAAACTGGAGCTCACAAAAGTGATCTCTTTGTGAAAAATTGTCAGCATTAGGTATGGCAAACTTCACTCGAGAGAAATAGATGCTACCCACCAACAATAACCATTTGACTTTCAAATTCTATATTGCTCCATGTAATTAGGCTTTTGTGGCTTCTGTATATAATCGAGGGGCTTGGTGTGTAAAATTGTGTGCCGATTACAAATGGCAGATTATTATAAAAAAATAATAATTGAGGAACATTTTCTGATTTATAATACTGTACATATAGCAGAATAAGAGTTTGTGTGTACATACATGAGCTTTATTTCTCCTCCAAATATCTATACATAGAGCTTTCAACACTTTTATTATTATGCGTGACCTCATCTGCATATTTTTTGCATATGCCATCTAGACACATTAAGTGTAGCCTACTTGAAGAAACTAGTATGTGTTAGTAAGATTTTACACTGTATGTTCATAATCCGTACCAGTATATATTTTTTTTGCAGTGTGAAAAATTGCAGGTTTGGAATAGGTCTTCGATTCCACAGCTGTCCTACTCTTCCAACGTACTGTAAAACATCTTGTAATACTAAACAGTTTTCTACAACATTATTTTTGCCCATAAGACAAAACTGCATGCTTCTGCATCTATACGGGCAAGAGAAACAACCAAACGAGGCTGATATGAACCCCTCCAGGCCACTGCTGGGTTCAGTGGGGGATTGAGACCTTGTAAGCACTAAGGTCACAAAAGCAAAACAAGCCCTAATCAACCACTCTTCTTTGTAAGTTGGCAATGTTCGGTGTATGAAGAATGGGCTTTATTCATTTCAATGCCCCCCTCTCTGGCTCCAGAATTCCTGGCTGACATTCCCTCAATCTTCCAGCTCCAACAAGCCTCAAAAGGAACTATTTTTCCTCCCTTGTCGAAACTGCCTCAAGGGCATCACCGTCCTTTATGGCCTGGAGTTCCTGCACCCTTTTGCCTAAAGATGTCTTTAAAAGAAGAAATCTGTAACAGCTGTCTATATCTGGAGTGGGGAATGAGGGCAAAAAAGAGAAGGAGGGGGTCCTGCTGATGCTGCTGACTTTGTTTTTCCCCTTCCCTTGCCTTTCCAGCCTGGAATGCCCTTGTGACAACTGTGTGTCGGTGTCCAAAGCGCTGCAGCAGCACCACAGTGTTTTCACAGCCCTGCAAACTCATTCTGACTTTGTTTTTTTACGAACTTAGCGCTTGTTATGAAATCTACATTCCTGTGTTACAGCGATACTCCCCCGTGCCGTTGCTCCAGTGTTGCCATGGCTTGGAATTAGGACGAAAAGCATGGGGTAAACAAACACAGGCTGGCAGGCCATGTGATGTTGGAATACCTTTGGACCCATTGGAGACTGGTTGTCTTATGATGAGGGGCCAAAGGTCTCTCCTACGCCACATACACACACACATGCACTAGTTGGGCTCCAGAATATCTAGTAATTTTTCTGTGATACAATACCACTGGCCTCTCTCTAGCGGTATTGATCTGCATTTCTGCAAATGTTAATCAAAGCGTAGAGCTGGGATCGTTACCCAGTGTGAGTGCATATAATATGCATTTCCCTTGAAAAAAGCTCCTGCCACTCAGCATGGTTGCAAGGACGACTGACAGTTAAAGCAGTAGTTCACCCATAAATGAAAATTCTGTTTCATTTAGTCAACCTTATGTTATTCCAAACCTGTCTGAGTTATTTTGTATTTATATATTTAAAAATATGCCTGTGTGTTATTTTTTCCATACAGTTAAAATCAATTGGTACAGAATTTGATTTTTTTGCATGCTATGCCTATAAAATGTGTAGGATTGACAAACCAATAATTAATTTTACACATATTAGAACCTTGTAATGTTACAGTCACTAAATAGATATGAGTGGATTAGCTAAAACATGATATCCTAACATTTCGGGAGATAGTGTATGAGTCTGAATAACCGAATAGAATAAAGATGTCCCAGTTTAAACTGTACAGCTGTTTAATAAAACATAAGACTGCTGATAGACTGCTGGCACTTTTTTTAAAGATGCAATTGGGGACTTAAGATATGCAAAATATGTCCTACTGTTACATCCTGTCTGTTCAGAATAAGGAAGTAGGAGAGGTGTTAATATATCTATATAGCAACTTAATGCTGAGTCTCTAAGCTGGCAGAGTAATGGAGAGAGATTGCCAGCTGTACTGTTAGTTTAAGCATTTTATTTGCTCTTCATTGCAGGATTAGATTAAACTACACAATTTAAGCACTGAAATGGAGGATTTAACAAGTCAGAATGCATTTGGTTATCCATATATGTCTTCATTTACCCCGTTTTCACTGACAAAGCTGAAAGACCATAGTTGGTCAACACTGCCCTATATATAATAATAATGTGTGTATATGCATACATATGTAGATTATATTATTATAATATAGTACAGAAGTTCTGTGATCTTTTGTCATTTAAATTTCTCACATTAAAAAACGGCATCAAAAGTAAAGTCAATCATCATGTAAACCTAAAAGACATCTCAGTCCCTATAGTTGGCTGGGACTCAAATTTACCAAAAAATTTACCAGTTCTTGGTCTGGAAGCAACACAACTTTAATCAGAGATTTACTGAAGCTGAAACAGCTATGTCTGTCAATGATAGACCACTTCTAAAGCACACTGAGGGAGGATACTGCAACTTTATCATTCTAAGCACTATAGGGAAAAGAATATAAGAACATTAAATTGAGATCTCAAAAAAAAAAAAAAAAAAAACTTTTATGTGGAGATCATAAGAAATCAAGTTGTGCGATTGAGAAAACGTAGTTGTTGCTGTGTTAAAAAGTTTACTCATTAATGAAAATGCTGTTATGATATAATCACCCATAAGTGTTCTTTCCTCATACAATCCAATTCTATGGACAGAAGTTAATAGTAACTAAAATGAAAGAAAAAGTCAAATATATTTCAAATATTGATTTGAAATAACATGGGGGTGAATATTTGATGACAGAAATTTTGTTGGGTGAACTTTTTAAAATCAAGGAAAAAATAAGACAATCACGATAAAGAAAAAAAAAAGCATGATATCTTAGGAGCTGTTTGCAGAGAACATATTTTTACATTTTCAAAGTAAATGCACTAGACGTGTTTGACTGTTGCTCTTGTGTCTTATCTAGGATCTCGTGCATGACATGGCATTCTAAAGATGCAGCGCTGAAGTTAAAATAAGTTCAAATTAAAAAACAAACCTCTTAACGTTGTGTTTTTCCCCCATCCCACTGCCCGCATCTCACATTTTTCAAAGAAAAAAAAAAAGTTCTGTGTGGATGGTGGATACAGAAAGGTTACAGCTCCCCGTCTTTACTGAGCCAACCTCTCCTGCTTCTACTTCATTATTGCAGATTTATCTAATGGCTCTAATCCATCCATACTCTACTTGTGCATTTTAAACTGCCCATCCTATAAAGAAATTTAAAATGTACCTGTCAAGTTTGCAAGCTATTTATATTTGCAGATAATATTGTATTTTTTTGTTACATACCACAAGCCACTTATATTTAATATATGAGATCTCTTAATCTCTCTCTTACTCTTGCGCATATTCTGTCCCTCTGTATCTCAGTAGGAAAGTAATATATTCCAAATAATCTAGGCTAAGTAAGAATAAGCTTTATTAGCTTTCATTAAGCCTCCTTGCCCACTGAAGAGCCCTATAAATAGTTATTTCCTTTTTCTCATAACATTGACTTATTATGACTCGAGCCAAAGCAAGGACACACTGCAGGCTCTCTGTGCACAAGGTTTCTCAAAATGGCTCACAAATTGGACAAAAATAAATTAGAATGTGAATGAATATCAAGAGCACATTTGGTGAAGAAAGGGGTCAGTTTTAATGTGTGATGTTTAAAAGCAGTTGTCCACAACTGGTGGGTTGCAGTCTGAAAATTAAAATAAAATGCATAGTTAAGATTTCAAAACATAGACTCATGAGCTTGTAAAAAGGAGGACAAAAAGTTTACCATATAATTTTTATGTTTGAGTTTCTGCATTCAATCCAACTCAACTGTATGTTCAACCTGGTCTTAAGAGATGTAATAATAATTTGTATGAGATGATGAAACCAAGTTGGGGTTGTACAGAAACCCTAACTCAAACCCTAACCCTAAACCAAACATGGCTGTATGATAAATGTTCCCATTACAATCAAGTTGTATTATATTATTACAAGCTTCCAAGAGAGTGGGTGCAGATTTGTTTTGTCACTTGGTTGAACCTAACCAAATGTGATTGATGCCAACATGGACAGGTTATACATACATACAGGTTCTCATGATTCTTGATGGCTTGCGTTGACCACAAAGTGTTTTGTTTGCTGGTGAGAACATGAAACCGGCTAATTCAAGTGACCAAAATTTGACAGTAATCCTATTCAGACATAAGTTTTACATGTTGAAGTTGCATTTCATTGTAATATTAATAGTTGCAATATTAATTTAGCATTTTTGGTGCTTTGTTGGGCAGCCACAGAGGAGCATTTATGAATGGTAAACAGGATGCAGAGGAAAGCAGACTGACAAAATATTATAACACAGACGAGCTTGCCAACCTTTTTTTGACCTCTCTGTGCCTGGCAGATGGTATTCATTCTTAAAAATGGATTTTCAGTACAACCTCCCCCTCTCCTCCCTGAGGGTACATGACTGGACAAAAAAATCTTTATTGGGAATTTAACTTAAAAGTTGAGCCATGGAGCTCATCACAGTGTGAAAGTATGTTCTTTGTGTGATTTGTTTTCTGAATGACACACAGACTGTCTGTTCTAATGCATGTTTAGAGAATATATGATTATGTAAAGGGATCACATTGACTACAATAATTGTAATGCTGTTAACACTACATGTGAGACAACAGTAACTGGAGCAGAGTATATATGGTCTCAATATTTATTATGGTTATTTCTGTTGCCTAAAATTCATTTCTGAGTTTTAAGACTACCAAATGAGCAGCTCAGTTGCAATGAATACTATGTAACCTTATTTAATGAAGTACTGTTGATTGTTGAGAGAGTTGAAAAAGAAAGTCTGATTGATCTTGGAATTATAGTGAAGAAACTCAAGATTTCTCAAGATCTCTTTTCTTATCCCACACCTGCTGTGCAGCCTTTAACTGTAGATTTGATAATGTAAGCCTGAATGTTTTAATTAATCATGTTTGCATAAGCTGCAAAGCAACTCATGACTCAATGCATCTTTACGTATAAACCAATTAACTAAAAGCTCAACTAATTAAGTTTCACAATATTGAAATGAGACATAAATACATGATGCGTGGTAAGTGGCTTTGTTAATTGGACATTGTTCTGATATCCTTTGTTTATTTAATTTCTTGGCTCTTTTACTGCCAAACGAATGTATTTCCCTAGCAGGACTGTGCAGTTCTTTTTGATTTCATTGTTAGATTGCAAGACTTGTTTCAGGCCATGGACAAATAATTAAGAACATCTTTTCTGCTTCCAAGTAATATGTGTCTGTATTTTTTTTATGGAATAATATAAAACTATGGCTCAGGAAGAGAACTACCCCACTTGTCAAAATAACATGAGTGAGAAAGTAATAGACTATGACATATTACAAGATTAATACTAATTGTTTGAGATCAGTCTGTCATAGCAACAGTGGCTACTGTTTGACAGTGTGTTTGGGTCAGGGATATTTGTTTGACCAGTTATCACTGATCCAGGAAACCTGTTTGGAAATGGTCTTTATTTGTGCAGTTTTGTGATGCTAGTGGTGGAAAAAAATCACACTTCACTATTAAATAGTACAATAATCTACCAGCTCTATGGACTGCTACCATCAGATTTTGTAAGGTGTAAGGTTAAATTTATGCTTTCATGAATGGCAGGAATTTTTGCATTTAGATTTTGATAACTAGGGAGGCACGTTATACCAGTGCAGTTGCTAGTGATTTATTTATTTATTTATTTTTTGCATTCATTTATCAGTGTCGTCAACTCTCCAGATTTAAGGCAAGGAATATGGGTTAAAATGTAACTAATAGATATTCCCATACTTCCCAAGTTAAATTGCAAAAAATGTTTTGTATTACAGGTTTTCTGAAATGTTTCATTTAAATGTGCAAATAAGAATTGATCTAATTAATAAATAAAATGCTCGTTAAAGCTATGTAATGCAATTGAAATCTACCGATACAAATAGATAAAATGCAATAAAATAAATCTTCCCATAAATCTTCCCATAATTCTGAAACAACACTTAATGAAAAACCAATTTTAAGCTGAAAAGACGCATGCTCATTTCTACATATTCTACCACTGGCATCATCTAAGTTCATGTTTACACATATTAGTAATTTAATAAAAGTTTAAAGTAATCTTTAGCTTTAATTATTAATTAAACATAATTATTGCTTTGATGTGATGTCTAAATTCACTTGTAGCACTTTTTTCCCTTGTGTTTTTTTATTTATTTATTTACTAAAGAGTTTAGATATGACTACCTTTTACTGCCCCGTCCACACGGAGACGCAGCTTACCCCAATCCGATCTTTTTTTTCCTCGTCTCAAGAAATATCCGCGTCCACACGAAACCGCAAAATGATGTAGTATACATGCCAGACCAGTATGTGGCGCTGTAATTCTGCCACAGAGATACACTAAAAACAGAGAAGAAGACTTGGACTATGCTCATAAACCTTGCGTGTGGTACTACACAAACGAACATGAAACAATACATTTATTAATCTGTGTTAATGTTAGTTAATAAAAAGACAATCGTTCAGTGTTTGTTCATGTTTTTGTTGCTGTTACGTGATGTAGAGGTGTCTGACTAGGGGGGAAACGTGGGCTGATGACGTCATCGTTTCAGAAAATATACAGATTAGCCGTCCAAACGAAAACGCAAAGACGGCGTTTTCACATTTATCCACTCTGGGACCCGTTTCAAAAAATAGCGGTTTCACCTTACGAAAACACCAGATCCGTGTGTACGAAATGCCTATCCGATAAAAAATTCGTGCGTATTCACAGAAATGCGTCTCCGTGTGGACGGGGCCTACGTCTTAGCTTAGAATAATTGCTAGTGAAGGGTTTGGAACAGTGCATGTCCTTATGGTGCCATCAGACAATCAGCTTAGGAAAGCAAAGTTGGCATAATTGCAGACCTCTAGGGAGTCCTTCACCAGTTGAGAAACTGCATCTGGGATAAATGGCAATGCTAACAGTTAGGTATTTTAGACCACCTTGTGCATGACAACAACCAGTACCTACTTTCAGTTGCCAGTGTGTCATTTCTAACCTTTTTTTAAAAATACACACTTTTTAGGCTGTGTACCTTTAGTAGTTGCCTGTAGTAAGAACATGCAAAAGGTACATAAAATTGGCACAATCAGATACTGAAGCCAGCTCTGCTCTTTTGAAAGACATTTGAAAAAAGGCTCTTCAAAAACTTCTTGTGTAAGAGGCTAAAGGGATATTCAGTCTCAAGGGTTATCCTTATCCCTAGGAGAATCATGTTTTGTGAGGAAGATAGCGCCTGTCTTATCCACTGCACCTTATAACCTCTCCTTCATCTAACATATTCATCCGCTGTGTTTCCACAGTCACACATTTACATCTTATTGTTTATGGGCTTATTTTGTTGTCTGTTTTCCTTTGTCTCACTATGTTGTTTTTGGATCCCTCCTGTAAAAAGAATGCTTTGGAAAATAGCCCTATAACTTTTATTTTTATGAGGCAAGATAAAAAGTGAAAGGAAAAACAAGTGCCTACAGCATCTTTATGCTTTTGAAAGGGGGGACGCAGAGGAATGGGGGTAGGGAGACAAACGGCACATTTGCAGCTTTCCCCTACCTAGAAGGAAAGGAACGAGTTTGTGTAAAGTGAGGAAGAATTAGAGGAGCTGTGTGCTACTTTGCTGCAACATATGGCTGTAAAAAAGTGCAAACTCATAAAGGGTAAATCACATGTGCAGAATTAAGACTGTATATGAAGATCCACAGTAAGCTGTTTTCTATTCCCATACACAGAAGTATGTAATTCATCTGTGTTATTAGTTTCAGAGGGAGTTATTGTCAGAATATACTTTAAAACTACATGTATTCAAATATTCAAGTAAACATGAGGATGTACAACTGTATGGTTGCATTATCACATAAACTTACATTGTTTTATTTACAACTTGGAAAAATCTTACAGATTACAAGAAACTATTATTTCAGTCGTTAACTGAATGTATTACTTTGTTATTAATTGTGAAATTTACAATTCAAAACAATTTCTTAGTTATTTCAACACCATTTTCTTCAGTGTGGTGAAAGGGGAAAGCATTGGAAATGACTGTATTAATGTTTGCAGTTCTTTGGAAAGAGTGTCACATAAAGCGTTGGAAAGATTGAAAAGGTCAGCTTAGTCATCCATAAATGCTCTGGATCTCTTATCGTTGCTTTACAAGCATACTCCCCCTCTTTTTGCAGGCGTCCACTTCAAAACTTTTGTTAAATGTGTGTAGTTGAAGTAGCATATGCACTGCGTTCTTCTTCTAAACCAAGTCTAGTTGGACTGTGAAACTTGACAGGGAAGCTAGAAGATGGCCCGTCACAATATGCGTTGCAAATTTTCAAACCTAGCATTTAGCCCTGTCAGCAGGAAGTCGCTGGATCAGGTTACAACCCTTGAAAAGCAATGAGGGGGGAAGAAACTGCTCCCCTCCCCCCAAAACTGCAGACAGGGCTATTTGTAGCAGTAGCTTCCAAACAATGTCAGCGCAATCACACCATGCAGCAAAAGACACTGACGAATTTCATGCCTGGTTAGACTCCCCTTGTTTGTTGCTGGTGTCATTCTTTAAAATGGCATCTAAAGCTCTATTGGAATGTGACTGATTTTCTAAATGACGTCTGAGTTATAGTTCGTATCACCCAACATCTGTGATTCCACGTATCATTTCGGACAGGACTAACATCTCCATGTTCATTATAGAGGTGGGAAGGTCTGTTTTGCAGAGATCACGTACTCTGAATGTGTGGACTGCTTATAATCATGCGGATTGGTTACCATTAGTATAACCACAGTTTTATAATAAATAACATGGTTAAGCTATGTTTACTATAGCAAAACCATGGTTAAATAATGTTTATAACTATAAAAACCATGTTTTGTGGTTAACAAAAATAGCAAGGAGATATTTTTTTTATTAGGCCCAATTAATAGTCAGTGTTTGTTGCAAAGATGAAGTTGACAATGCTGAATCGCCATCTCTGCAGTACAGTGGATGTGCCTTCAAAGTGAAATGAATATTTCATTCCGAGAGTAGAATGAGAGTATTTGTTTTTGATTTGAATTGTTTGGAAATTTCAAGTGTTTTGCAGATATATTTCTCATACCTGTGAGTCAAGTAGACTATACACTGAGTTTCGGTTCATTTTTGTTATGTGCTTCTGTTCATGGAGGCCGAGATGGGAGAAAGCACTATTTTTTGTTGATATTGTGAGTATACAAAAAATAAAAGTACACCCTATCAGTACCCCCGCTCCCTATAAGTAGAGTATGCAGTCTGCGTAGGGCACCAACTCCCAGAGGGGGCACCATCCCAGTTGCTCAAAAAAAAAAAACATGCGCCGTTCTCCCATCCACGCTCGAGACCGCTCGCACCTCATATTTGCGGCTGAATGTTCATAATTGATGGATGGACATCTATGCTCAGGTAAAGCAGATCAGCAATCCGGCGCAGAGAAAAGAAAACGAAAGAAAGCCATGGTTTTAACAACAACACCACAAATCATCGTTCTTGTAGCCATGGTAACTGCAAATTAACTATGGTGTTGTTACTTCAAATAATAATTTACAAAGAAGTATTAATATACTGTAATATTTTTTGTTGTGGTTGGTGTTCCTATAAAAACAGACCTAAGCCATCAATAGCCTTTAAAATGACTTAAACTGCATTATATATATATATATATATATAAAAAACAATGAGGCAATAATGATTGGTTAATAATAACACTGTTAAAATATATAATGTAGGCAAAATACAAAATAAACAATTTATGTACATGTTATTACAAATGCCTGCAAAGGGAGCCAAATGCCATATAATTGCTGCTGTTACACTTACAGGACAATCAAATCCTTGTTTAGGCTACTGACCAAACATTTAATTCAAATATTCACTTAATCTTTAATTTTTGACCACCTTTTTGCTATAGATGACACAGCCTTTAAAATTTCTTCAACAAAAAAAAAAAAAAAAAAATGTGCATATCACAAGCCTTACAAAAATAAACCATGGTTTTATCATAGTAAAACTGCTTAATTTCCTTTTGCATGATTTTTGAATGCCTGAGACTATAAAATAAATTAGAATCATAATAAAGTTATAGCCATAGATAAATGTCAGGGGCTATAATTGTAATTAGTAAATAATACAATTTATTCATTTACTTTTCTATTTTCACCCCTATGGTAGGTGTTTTTTTTTTTCCATAATCATATCTGAGGAAGGGGGGGCACAACAATACAATCCTGCTTAGGGCACCCATTTGGCCAGCAGCGGCCCTGAACCCTGTACAGTTTCGAAAAGATTCCTTTTATCTGTTTGAGCAAAAATGATGGGAGTATTTTAAGTTGTTTCCACTGTTATCAGGAAAAAATGTCAGTTATCACGCTGGCGGCTCCATGTCATAGTAGTACGCTAATAGCTTCCACACTCCACGCAAAACCTTGGATATGCTCCTAATAGAGCACATTTAACTAGGTTAGCATTAGAGTGAGAAGTCGCTGCTACTTACACGTTTCAATTTCTAATGATGTGCCATATTTGAGATCAAATAATGATTTCTCAAAACACAATATTTAAGCATGATTTTCAGTGTTATTGATGTTTTGCTCAATCCCCAAGCAGTGATTCCAAACCAAATCGGTTTTCCTTGGTGACAAGACAGTATAAAACAAGATCGTAGTCTAGTCCTCCTTAAACTGCAAGCATTTACAAAAGAGTTCGAGAGAAACCCAAGAGCAATGTGACGGTCAGCCATCTGTCTTTGAAATTTCACCTCAGTCCAGAGTAGATCAAGAAGCTGCATTCTGCGGTCTGAGCAGTGGCTAAGGCAGTGAATGCTGCAGCCCTGGGCAATTAGAGTCTGGGTGAAATATTTGCTCACTGTCAGGGAGGAGAGAGAGAGAGAAAGACTCCCCGGGAGGGGGTGAAGGAGGGGAGGTGATGCACCCGGGGGATTTGCACTCAGGAGCACAGGAACTGCTCATGAGCTTCATTCGATATGCAAGGTTGTGCAAGGCTCTTTATCTCTTCTATTTTTTCCTGTAAGCACAGAGGATGGCAGGGGGGCACTGCTTTAGAGAGTTTGCTCTTTACACTGCCGAGGAATTAACCTTCAAAACACCACTGTTATATCCTGGAGAGGTTAGCATTCTGCCTTCAAAGCGGCATTGTAAAGTAGACAAAAATATTTGCACCACAGAGATGGGGTTTTGAAATAACCTTTAAGAAGTTCTGCCTTGATTTTTGAAGTCTCTAATCTTGTACTTTGGTTTTGGTGAAGGTATTTCATCTCAAGATGTAATTTGTACAGTTGGGCTGTTGTTCCTTTTGTTGTTGTTGACCATTTTACATTATAATTTGTGTTTTCTAATGGTCTCTGGAAATTTTCCAGGTGGAGTTATGACATTATATTTTTCATCTCATGTTGGGCTTGTGTGGAGGAGTGTTAGGAACAGCAATAGAGTTTGAAGTTTCTGTCGTGAAATTGACAGCTTGGTTGAACAGGCTTCTGCTGACACACAAAACAATATGACAAGCACAGCATCTGCACTCGTATTGATTTTTAGTGTTTTATTGCCTGTGGAGGAAAATAGTTGTTATATTGTTTGTGGATAATTTGTATACACTGGATGCTTGGATTCTCCCAGCTGTGGCTTAGTGATGGAAGGTGTGTTTAAAAGTGAGTTATGTTCAAATTAAAGAATAAAAACATTGAGCATATTTTAAAACCTTTAAAACAATCTACAACATTTTTAGGAAGCTTTTGGATCGAATTAATCCTTTATTGTCATTTCTCTTCTCATTTTGCACATCACACTTTTTTGTTTAGTGGTGCACAAAATATCAGTACACTATAAAAACTATTGTGCCTGTTTTACTACAACTATTTGCATAGTGGGGAAGTGTGGAAGTCGTGGCCTAATGGTTAGAGGGTTGGACTCCCAATTGAAGGGTTGTGGGTTCTAGTCTCAGGCCGGACGGAATTGTTGGTGGGGGGAGTGCATGTACAGTTCTCTCTCCACTTTCAATACCACGTCTTAGGTGCCCTTGAGCAAGGCATTGAACCCCCAACTGCTCCCCAGGCGCCGCAGCATAAATGGCTGCCCACTGCTCCGGGTGTGTGCTCAAAGTGTGTGTGTGTGTGTTCACTGCTCTGTGTGTGTGCATTTTGGATGGGTTAAATGCAGAGCACAAATTCTGAGTATGGGTCACCATACTTGGCTCAATGTCACTTCACTTCACTTTATTAGCTTTTTAATATTTGGAACTCATTTTATTTTTGTTTGTTCTAATATACTATACACATTTTCACCTTACACTTACAATGGCAACTCATTTTTTTTTCAATTTACAAACTATAGTTTTAAGTCTATCAAACATAAACCTTGTTTTTTTATTAGTTTTCTTTATTAGTTGTATACAAGCAGTAATGCATATTGAGCATGTAATCCAAATTACAACTAAATTACAGCTGTAAAATAGAACTAATCCTTAACTATATAACTCACATGCTTAATCCTGAGTGGATAAAAATGTTAAAACAAAAGTATATTACTTAGTGTTGATACAAAAAAATAACAAACGTGGTGTGAAATTGTTAGCCAATTTTAGCTTCAAGGCTAAAATCAGTCCTGTCACCTGTTGAAGCGAAAAGTCAGTTTGGCCACCTGTTAGTCTTTTAAGTAAATTTAGCCCACATAGCCTACATAGCCTTTAGCCTAAATAGTGTGTCGAAAAGGCACACATTTAGAAAGCCTCGTAAAGATTACTCAAGATTACACATAAAACATTTAATTGTAAAAAAAAAAAAAAAAAAAAAAAAAAAAAAAAAAAAAAGAAATATCAAAATGTTTTATTTCCATATCATTAGGGTTGGGTATCGTAAAATTTTTTTCGATACCGATACCAATTCCTTCGAGTCAGAACAGTGATTTTAGAAGAGAGAACACAGACAAACAGCGCTGGAGTATTTGAAGTGCATTACTAATTACGGATGAATCACTTAACTGCAAAGGCATAAACTGAAGGACAAACCTGATTGTTTCAGTACAGCATTTGCAAGCGCACCCTAGGAACATAAACAGCATGCAGATTTGAATTAATATAATTTTCAGTTTTCTGCTTTATAAGAATAATGACAGCGCTAATGAATTGTATAACGCCTTAAAATAAAGCTTTTTGAATGTAATCATCTTTAATGATGCAAAATCTTCTTATGATGTTAAGATGACTTTTTAATAGCTATTTTTTGTGAATCACTTTGTAATGGACCAAGGCTCAATCCATGTAGTAAAAAGGCAACATATAAAGTAATGGACAAACAAAGAACAAATAACAATCTCTTAAACCAAAATGGAAGACAAAACCTTGATTCTTCTTGACAAACACAATTGGCCACAGATGTAGGTCAATCCACATCACTGCAGCTCATCTCAACAGAGGCTGCTCATGCTGTATTACTACGGAAAGCAAACTCTAAAAGAGAATGTGGTCATCTGAAGTCACAATTGAACAATGGAAACTAATTCAGTATGTATTGTCTGTTGAAGTGAGAGATGCAGTATAAAAGGAAATGCATTTATGGTTGTCTTCGTATCACATGAGGGCAAGAAGATAGATGTTGTACTAGTTGCCAGCCACTAAACATATGAACAATTTTTAGACCTACATAGCTAACTTTCTGAAGCAGTAATCTAATTTCACATATACTATAAATAGTTGACTATTCATACACATAACCTAAGACAGACTATATAAGTACTTTTACATAAGTACTTATACATCTGGGGGGAAGTCGTGGCCTGACAGTTAGCGACTTGGACTCGCAATCGAAAGGTTGTGATTTCGAGTCTCGGGCCGACAGGAATTGTGGGTGGGGGGAGTGCATGTACAGTTCTCTCTCCACCTTCAATACCATGACTTAGGTGCCCTTGAGCAAGGCATAGAACCCCCAACTGCTCCCCGGGCGCCGCAGCATAAATGGCTGCCCACTGCTCCGGGTGTGTGTTCACAGTGTGTGTGTGTGTGTGTGTGTGTGTGTGTGTGTGTGTGTGTGTGTGTTCACTGCTCTGTGTGTGTGCACTTCGGATGGGTTAAATGCAGAGCACAAATTCTGAGTATGGGTCACCATACTTGGCTGAATGTCACTTTCACTTCATAATAATTGTACATGATATTGTGCAGAAGATGTATTTAAAGTTAAGTGGTGTGATTTGTTGTGCATTCACAAGTAAACATTTGTGTTATCTTATTAAGTCCTTGTAACATGGAGTGTTAATAAGAAAGTGTCTGGTTCCTATAGAGAGGAAAGAGTGTGTTTTTCTACAGGTGGTTTATCCAGCCCACTCACCTGTGTGTAACACACTCAGAATTGTACAATGTTCTTGAGGTTGCAACAGTTTTCATGTGGTGCATGTGGTGTGGTGGGAGAGATGATCCTGGTTTCAGGAGCTAGGGTTGTAGATGAGGTTTCAGTGGGGGTGAAGTGATTGAGGAATTGAGGGCTCTCACAGCCTGGGGGAAAAAGCTGTTGAGCAGTCTGGCAGAGTGGGCTCTGATGCTCCGGTACCGTCTTCCTGATGGCAAGAGCTGGAAGAGACTTTGAGCGGGATAGGTGTGGTTTTTCACGATACTGGTACCTTTACTGGAGTAGTCATGCAATGAAAATGATTGCTAGTGTAACAACAACATAGCTCTGTCTGTCTGTCTGTCTGTCATCTATGTTGTAGATGATTGTTTTAAAATAGTCCAGTTATGCTCATTTACACAGTCTTGATTTTGTTTTTGAGGTTACTAGAACACGCTCTCATGCTTGGTGGTTTGAAAAAATTTTTTTCACATTATTTACATTATTAAAATAGCTTTCTCCTCAACCTGGCACAAACAGCTCGATTAGTTCCAGGTCTGATGAATGCCTGCCTTCCAAAAAACTAAATGTGTTGTAATTGGTTAGCTGTCCATCTTAGATGGTGTTTCAGTACTGCCCTGCCCCTTGCCAAAGCAGCAAGTTCCATCTACTCCGGTATAGTTAAGGATGGCGTTAATTTTGCCATATCAGTTTGAGTGGGATTCAGACCACGAGAATATTGAACAAGAGTTTTTTTTTTTTTTTGGCTTACTCAGGTTTTAGATACGATGTCAACAACCGCTTAAAAATAAGTGCATTTACTATATACAGATAAGTGCAATGGTAATATGTATTATCTTTATTGTTCTTTAATTCTAACATTATAACATGAATTACAGTGAAACTGTATTGTACTGTCAGCAATTTATAAAAACGTTTTCATAAATGTAACATACATATTTACATAGATAATTATCCAGGTGCATGTGTAATAACTTCATTAAAATGCCCAGTGAGTAAGAAAACATCTGCTGCTTGTAAAAAGCTTGTAAAAAAAATTGACGCTACAGCAGCTCTTCTTCTTCTTCGTTTCCTCTGATGCACTTACTCTGCAGCAGCACTTCTTCTTCGTCGTTGTCTTGTCTGATTTAGATACCCCTCTCCACCCCCTGCCATATGAATTTCCTGTAGGCAGGAACTATTTTAATGATATTCTAATGGCACCTAACGCTCTAGTTCAAACGAGACATTCGTTGTAGTTCTTGAAAAGGGATTTTTTTTAAATACCAATTGTCTCCATTTGGAGTGGACTTTGTAGATCTTGTAACTTTGTAGATCTTATTTCCCCAAACATACACACTACACACAGACTAAAATTCTAAAAGTGTAAAAGCATAATAAGACCCCTTAAAACTACTGTTCATAAGATTAGGTTTTATTTAAGTTTTTTTGGTGCCAAATGTAAAAAGTCTTTATTGATGTATGAAAAGTTTTAATATAAAACAACAACAACAACAACAACAACAACATACTAACCTCAAACATTTGAACGGTCGTGTTTTATATATTAAAAAAATTTTATATTAAAATTTTTCTCAACCAGTGAAAATCAAACAGCAGAATCAAACTCCGCTTCACTTTCACAAAGTAAAGTGCTTAATATGGTATATTTTGACTTTAATTAAATAATTGTTAAATTACCAATTGCTCATTGTCTGCATAGTTCCTTCAATTGGTTTATGAGCTAATTTGTTAGCATTTTCTTGCATATGATATGTGAATATGAGTATTCTTGCTGCAATCCAGGTCAGTAGCAGGCACAGGGAGGCTGGGAGATGCACGCTTCACTGGGCCCAACCAAAATAGTCCAGACTAAAGTTAGCTCAGCATAGCATGGTGCAGTGCTAGATGGCCCTTCACTTTGAATTCATTAACACTTGAATCTCACACTTCACTCTTATAGTAGCTTGAATGAGGACAGTTTTGCTTACTCTCTCTCTCTTTGTAGATTAATAATTCATGAAACATACTTCCATGTAGAACATTATCACCCTGAAACAGTTTGGCTATAATATTTCTGTAACCAAATACACAACTTTTCTAGGTTCAGGGAATAATTTCTAATTTACACTGAAATATGGTGTGTGGTTGGCCTTTTTGTAGACATGTTGGAAGAACTCCAGGAAAGTCATAAAACCTTGAGTCTAAGCTCTGTTTATGCATGTTTACATGTTAGTCATTCTGCTGTCCTAATTCTGGCTCATTTATAACCCAAAATATCTTCTAAGTAAGCCTGAAGTAAGTGCAGATGGGCAGCTGTGTTTATTCCCATGTTATCTGCCACAGCTCCTGTGAACTTGTTCCTGGAGCCATTGCTCAAATTGATTCATGTATAATAGGGGTCTCCTTATGGGAGGTGAAATCACACAGAAAAGAAGAAAAGAAAAATGAATATCCTTTTGGTTGAGTGGCATGGCATGGTTGAGTGAGATGTTCTATTTTCAGTTATCATTTTATTTTTTGTATCGATTATATCTTTATAGTTACAACTTAAGCAGTGTTGTAATGTACTGTATATCAGGGGTGTAACGGTACATTCAGTTTTGATGTCACAGATTGGTACAGTTTTGGTAGAGCAGGAGGAAAGATTAAACCTAATTTATTGGTTTAAAATTGGTTTACTGAACAAATAGCTCTTTCTTTAAATAAATTCAATTATAATTACACTCTAAACATGTGAGTACAACACTCTAAAGTGAGCCCTTTTACATTAGGCCTACTATAAGGTTACATTTAACAACAGAGCCCAAAATTAAATTTGATTATTATTTATAATGCTACTCACTGTAGCATTATTCTTCATTTAAACAAGTAGCCTATGTTAACTAAGCATGTTTCTTAAATATCTGCAAACATATTATGGCATATTTATGGTTTAGTAGAGTCAAAAACTTACATACAGCACCTTTAAATACATAGTCATGTGTATTAATGGGTTTCTGACACTGGATTTCCCCAAAAATAAGCTTATTTTACAAGTTGGGCACCAAAAAGATTATGTAAGAAATAATTGACGACGGGCCATTGAATTTGCGTCGTGGCCATTAAACCTCGGGTATTTATTATTTTTATAATAATTCAACGGCCCAGAGTCAATTATTCCACTTATATGGTTACCACACCTCAAGACATTGATCAAATGATATATTTAGAGGGATACTTAAATCACGAATTTAAGTATTATTTCTTCCGCATCTCATCCAACGCCTCTTTTGCTGGTTCCAAAATGTAATTTTAAAGTTGGTAATGGAGGCATGAGCCGTTGATAGCATTCTAATATAGTTATTAAGTTATTAGAAAGAGAGCGAAAGAGAGAGAGACACACAGAGAAAAAAAGAAAGAGAGAGAGCTTGTGTGAATTAGGCTGCAGCAGCTTCTCTAAACAGCGCTGTTATTACCTCGTTAATGAGAAATGTCATGTTTATTTACTTTCAGGAAATCGTCTGTCAAGTTATTGTTTTTGTTATTCCTGTTATATCCGTTATTACAGCTTTACTATGCGAAATTATATGGAACTGTAATGCGGTCAGGAGAGCTGGCTGGAACTACATTTGCTGTGCGTTTATCAGAAAATAACTGCACACGTTCGTCAGCCAATCAGATTCAAGAAATCAACGGCCCCATTGTATAACATATTATAATATTAATAGTACACTCAGCAATAATATGCTTCTTGGATGCTTTCCTCTGCTTTCAGTGTCAGGAGATATTTTTATAACGTTATTGAAAGACATCTCTTGCTAACCAAAGCTTTATTTACACGATTAAAAATATAGTGGAAACATATTTTTGTTTCAGTATTAAAATGTAACATTAATGTTTATTATATTTAATGTAATTTATTCCTGTGATGGCACAGTTGAATTTTCATTCCTCCAATGTCAAATTCGAAAATCATTTAGAAATCATTCTAATTCCTTTTTGCTTCTTGATATTTTTATGGAAACCATGATACATTTTTCAGAATTCTTTGAAGAATAGGAAGTTATAAAGAACAGCATTTATTTGATATATAAATGCATTTTTTTAACAATATAAAAGTCTTTACTGTCACTATTGATAAATTTAATGTGTATTTGCTGAATACAAGTAATAATTTATTTAAAGAAAATCGTTCTCAAATCCCAAACTTCTGAACGTGGTGTATTTTGACCAATAATGTGTCAACATTTTTCTCTTAAACATACATTGTTATCTATATTCAGTTTTAATTAAAAAAAAAAAAAAACTGATTTGATTAAAAAGAAAAAATCTGAAAACTGTATTGCAATTAATTTGTTATAGAAATATTAAGCTATAATTCAAAATTTGAGTATGCAATTTAGGGCTTTTGCACAGCAAGGAAATCAGGTGTTAAGGGTGACAACATCACAAATGTGTTCTAAAACTGTGAAACTACGAATAGCTGTCTGAAACCATGAGTATTTCATTGAATATGTCAGTGCATATGTGTGTGCATGTAAATTCTGGCTGCTCAAACTGAAAGACGCCTACTGTTCCCAAGATCATGGTTTGTCAAAGCTCAATGTGGTAAAAGAAGCATCAAGGGAGGGAAGCCGATGAGACAAGAAAAGGTTCAATGCAACAATACAGCAGAACAGAACAGAAACTGTCAACTGCCACAAAGCTTCGGAGGGAATTAAGATGCCTGTTTTATGAACACAAACTGCCTAAGCACTGTGTGAACTGGAATTGAAATAAGTCGACTTGAAGTATCTCCTGGTGTGATGTGAAACCACGGTTTGTATTAGCATCACATAAAAACACACAAATGATTAATCTCAACAGGGATGATATTTAAGACATCGCTGACAGTATTTAAGCAAATTTAGCGTTTGCCCTGCTGTGATCTTGAAGACTAGCACTATCACAGCTGAAGGAGAAACAGGAGGGAAGGGAGCCTGATTCTGCCAAATCATGTCTCCTGTAATCAGCGCAATAACACTGAGCAATAAGGTTGGTAAAGAGAGAAAGGAACTTGACCGGGAGGAATCAGCAGTATCCTGTCAATCACTGCATGCTGTTAACTGTTATGATCATTGCACCAAGCCATCTTCATCAATCTAGGGCCAATCATCATCTCTCCGAGAGAGAATTCAGGGTAAGTGATGAGTGACATCTCAGCATAGAAAAATATGAGCCAATCACCCTCTTTCCTGCACTGACACTGGTGTGGTAATTAACAAGGGCAGAAATGGGATCTGCTGATGACTAATGGCTAATTATCACTTATTCCTGTTACTGCAGATGGCTGCACAAATGTAAAATAAAGACAGCAGCTAAGAATCCTCCTTCCTTTGCTGCTGGCAGGCACATCAGCTTTTTTGAGACTCTTGTTAATGTATGTGACACTGGGAGGAGGAACTGGAATACTGGAAAAGCCCCAGATGAGGTTCTTTATAGGAGCTCCAAATCTGCCTTTCTGAGCCAGACTTGAAATTATGATTAAAATGCAATGAAGAAACTTACTTCATGTTATTCTTAGTATGGTTCCTAAAACTGATTTCAGCCCTTGCATTAAGTCTCGCTTTCACGTTGAAATCAAAATTGGCATTATGTGAAGCCAGTGGTACATTTTTGTTGATTTTTGTCGCAGTGTATAATTTTGTGCCACGTTCAAATTTACAGAGGTCTGGACAGAATGGCTGGATGTGGCAAAAGCAGTGTTTGTAAATATGGTACCAGCTGTAAGCCAGTGTTTGCTGGGATTGCAAGTATGTAAGTATAGGGAAGCAAATATACTTTACTGTTCCACAATAGCGTGACTGCGTTCAAGATACAGATACAGAAACCCTGCATCTGGCTGCACCCAAGGTACTGCATTTTTTGGTGGAAAATTATAAATCTGTAAGGCCTTTTTTTAATGTAAAATATGTTTTAATGCCCTAATGTTTTAGGAAATAACCTTTCGAATCAAAGATACAACGTTGCTGGAAATAACTTTAATAATTAATGAATGATGCATTTATTTATCGCTTTATTGTGTAAAGCAGGGGTGCACATTATCTTTTCAGCCTCGGTTGTGTTTTTGTAATGTTAAAAGGTTTCAATCAAGGAGTTAATGTTGACATATTATTGTTCTTTTTTGTTTTTATTATTTTTCTAAGATACAGGTAGGCCGTTTGAGCTACAGGAAGGCATTTATTCACAGTAGAGCAACACCAAGATCATGGATTCACAGGGAAATCAAGAACTGATAAAAATTTTATTTTGAAAGCTATGTAAGTCACTTTGGATAAAGTGTCTGTCAAATGCATATATTTAATGTAATGAAAATGCCACCTTGCTTTGGATTAGTGATAGCAAATAACTAATTAATATTTGGCTTCAGCATATGTATAATTTATTTAGTTTTTCAACAAAAAGTTGGTTGAGAAGGAATTGGCTGGAGTTTTTGGAAATCAAGTCATTTAAAGCTAAATGTAATGTGTGAGAAACAAGCTGTTCTTGAAACTGATCTCTGAATGTTCGTTTCAGTGTTGTGTATTTGTTTTGAATTTGTTGTTTTGATGAATTGCAGTTGTTCCTGTGACTTATGTGTTTTAAACAAAGTTCCAAGTCATGAATTCACACTTGGCTCTCTAAAGATTTCTGACATCTACGTAGTGACTCTTGGCTGTAATGAGCAGTCAGTTTTGGGCAATGATGAGACACTAAGTAAGCAAGATCTAATCCATCTTGTTGCATTAACATACAAACAGGACATCCATTGGCCGAGTGCAGATGGGTTTTAAATATTTGCAGCCGTTGTGTCTGATGTGTGACACACACACACACACACGCACGCACGCACGCACACACACACACACACACACACACATTCTGTGAGTAGGTTTTATCTCAGCTCTGTAACTGGGTCATTTTATAGCTGCTTAGCTAGCTTGAGCTTGATTACCCAAGAGTCCTCTTTGTTTGCCATTCTATTACGTAAAAAATTTCAAGATACCCTGTTGATGTACTAATACGTAATATGTATGGACAATACCTTTTCACTTAAAGGAAAGGAGAGTATATTGATGTCACCAGAGGAGAGCTAGCAAATAAGGAATTATTTTTCTTTTTTCAACAGCAATGTTTTAGGAGCTTTTTTAAAATACAGTATGCTTTTGGGCTTGTCAAGAATAACTGCACAAAAGCAAATTGCTTTAAACACCTTTGCCGCAGCATTTGCTCTTTAGTTACATCATTACTCCATTTGGCCTTGACTGTGTTTATATGCACGGAAATATTCCAATATTAATCATAATTTGATCCAGTTATGTAAGCCTCATGTAAAGGAATTAACCTGATTGCTGTAACCAGATGACCTTGAACCTGTATTCACGATTCTCAAAATCTGAAGACTGTTGACACATGCCTGTTTAATCATAATTTGGATTATACACCATAACTGACTACTCATTTCTGTACATCAACTGTTTCTGTAAGTCTTAAATATTTTTAAACTGTTTTTTTTCTTAAAGCTGCAGTAGGTAACTTTTGGAAATGTATATATTTTTTTACATATTTGTTAAACCTGTCATTATGTCCTGACAGTAGAATATGAGACAGATAATCTGTGAAAAAAATCAAGCTCCTCTGGCTCCTCCCAGTGGTCCTATTGCCATTTGCAGTTACAGACCGCTCCCGGTAAGAAATCAACCAATCAGAGCTGCGGTCCGTAACTTTGTAAAATGTAGAAAAATGTATATAATAAGCGAGTACACCATGAATCCATTTCCCAAACCATGTTTTTGGCTTGTCCTGAATCACTAGGGTGCACCTATAATAAGTGTTTATATTCTGACTATTTTAGATTGCTTCGGGGATATCGCGGCGGAGTAACCCAGTACCTTTGTGATTCTTCATAGACATAAACAGAGAGAAGTAGTTCCGGCTACGATGTTCTTCCGCAAGACGCAAGCAGTTCTGTTTATTAACCGCTAGAGCGTCAAAAGTTCCCTACCGCAGCTTTAAATCACTTTCTTATCTTATCTTTTAGGGCTCTTTACATATTTTAATATTGTCACAAAATTACAATATCACTATAGTTTTGAGGTGCATATCCTTATCACATTCCATCACATATACTTCTGAGACTGTGCTACACACCTGTACACACGTTATGCATGGACTGTTTGTACTGGTGTATGGACTGGTGTTTTATTTATTCTTGGGTGAGCACACATATTGTCCCTGTATGTGCAACAACTACAAATGTGGTTCATTGCACAAGGCTCAAGGTGTAAAATGCATGACATGAGATTTATAGTCTTCTAGTAAGAAAGCATTTGCCATGATTTTCCTGTCACTTCTCTTTAATTGGAAATGTTTGCTGCATCTAGTTCGCATTTCCAGTTGTTGCTTAGATCATTGAAATTTCTCTGTTTCTTGGGTTAAATTTGTTTTGTCTTGTTGTGTCTAAAGCACAAATAAGTCTTCTCAAATTATGAGACCTTCTGACTTTTGAATGCAGATTTACTGTGTGAATGTAATTGTTTTAAATTAATTACTATTAATTACTGTTAATTAATTTTTTTTTGCACACTTCTTTGAGTTTGCACTAACATGTTTAACCTAGGAAAAGAAACATGCAAAAATATGGAAAACAATATGTCATCAATTTTATGAATGAACACATTATGTATTATTCATTAGAAAACCAACTTTTCCTTTTGTAGTTTCAAAATAGAACTACCCATCAAAAACAATATACACCTTGCAGCAAAGTCATGGGGCAAAATGAAATATGATGTTGTTGGATCCTGAACTTTCTATCACTGGAATCCATTCTAAAAGGATGAAGCTTTGGATGCACTTCAATTTAGCCAGAGGTGTTCAAGCGTGCGATGTTGAGGGATAGTCCTGTGTCTTTTATCTGGTTGTGGCAGGCATTGACATATTGATTAGACAGTAGTGGGAACATTATTCTTGTGCCTGGGACTTACCTTATTTTCTGCCTGTGTCTTGGTGCCATCATTTTCGACATGTTCTGAGGGATACAGATAATGTAATAGCATTCAGTTTGAGCATGAAATAGTCACATGAGCAGAGGGGGTTGGTTATTTGGTGCTGTGGAGGTCAATAAATGCATCTTGCTCTTTAGCCTATTGGTTTTGCGATCTTCATAGAAATGTAAACAGCTTACATGTATATTATGTGTGTGTGTGTGTCTGTGTGTGTGTGTGTATACACAGTCATAAAACGTATTTTATATTTTTATAGCAAATGTCTTTTGCGATGTTCTTAGAAAATATAGTTCTTAAAGGGGACCTATTTTGCCCATTTTCACAAGACGTAAAATAAGTCTCTGATGTCCCCAGAATGTGTATGTGAAATTTTAACTCAAAATAATTAAAAGATAATTTTTTATAGCTTGTTAAAATTGCCACTTTTAGGCTATGAGCCAAAACGTATCATTTTCGTGTCTTCCCCTTTAAATGCAAATGAGCGGGTGTTGCGGGGTAAAGTGCGGAGCTATAAGAGCTCAAGCTCTGGCAATACTGGTACTAGCCTTTGCAAATAAACACTCCACTATTAGTACATCCCTGTTATCTTTAAAGAAAATGCACTTGGTTTAAAAGTCAGTCTTCTGATTGTACTGTGCATAAAAAAATAAAATACAAATTCTTTATGAATTACAAAGATGAGAGCATGGCACGATAAAAAAAAATAACTCATTGTGCCATCGCATGCTATTACAAACTTTAAAAGCCCCACTTGTGATTATGAGCTTGACTAATTCCAGCGGTCAACTTCATGCTTTCATATGCAATTTTAACTCTCACTTTCCTATTCACAATCATTCTGGTAGCATGTGAAGGCAGCATAAATTAAAACAGACAGACAATGGTAGCTTTGGCAACAATAGCATTACAGAGTGACAAGAAGGTCTTTCAGAAAGGCAGTTTGGAAAACTAACACCTGATACTTATTCTTCTGGAGGTGTAGCTGGATCAGGAACTGTTGGCACTGCTCCATCCTTTTGTGCGAAAACGGTTTTATACTGACCCTCATTCACAAAGCAGTCCGGTGTAAATGATTCGCGCAGACATTAACGAATTTCGAGTTGAGGGAGCATCTTCTTCATAAACAAAATTAATCCACCTCGTCTTTGGTAGCTCAGATTTCGGGAGTAAATGTAGAGAGCTATGTGGATTCATACATCCAGCTACAGAACACCTAAAGTGCTTGGGAGACATTCTCGTCAGTGCAGTGATGGCGGACTGTGCTCAGCCCGCTGTGAACTCGCTCAGGGTGGTTCTTTTTTTAAAACGGCATTGCTGTCAACTTTCGTGGGTGGGGCCTGTGGCTAATGTGACATCACATTAGCAGCAGTGCTGAAAACAGGTAGTTGGGAAACATTGCTTTTTACTAATGGGGATTAAAAAAAAAGGAGTGGGTGGATTTTTATCATTATAGGGTGGTTGTGTACACACACTGCCAACATACATTTATGTCCAAGCAACAAGTGAAAGTGAATTTTGCATAATAGGTCCCCTTGTAACTAATCATTGAATAAATTAGCTGTCTTTCCCTTCCATAATTGCAACAAACAGTACATGCCATGACTCACAGCAGCATACACAATGCTGTATTTTTGGATTCGGTCAGTAAACCTGTTTATTAGCTATTGCACCTTGCCAGTTTCTTCATGCACCAAAGAATAGTTTTACCTGTATTTTTATAAACTGATATAGACATTCATAATAGACACATGCAGTTTAAAAAATCCACTAAAAAAGTATTAGTATATTTTAGTTATTCCCTTTAAAAGTACCATAAAATGCTTTGGTACAGTATTTTAAATTATATGTCCCCAGAGTGTGTATGTGAAGTTTTATCTCAAAATAAACCACAGATCATTTTTATAGCTTGTTGAAATTTTTTACTTTTAGAGTATGAGCCAAAACGCTCTGTTTTTTGTGTTTGTCCCCTTTAAATGAAAATGAGCTGGTGTTCCCGCCTTCCCATTCGCTTGAGTGCAGAGCTTCAAGAGCTCATGCTTACGGGCATACCGGTGTTACGGTTTAACTGGAGGTGACTGTATTAATGACCTCATATTGCTTCCAAATTCAATTTTTAACTAGCACATTCCTATTCACAATCATTCTGGTAGCACGTGAAGGCAGCATTATTTGAAACAGGCAGAGACGATGGTAGCTTTAGCAACATTAGCCTTACAGAGAGCCAAGAAGCTCTTGGAATATGAGATGTGATGCTTACTTTATCTGGAGTATGGACATTTGCATACAAAACGTTGGTATCGATCCCTCCTTCAGAAGCATCCTTTACACAGCCCCAGCGCTGAACTGACCCTCATTTTTTGAGGAAGTCCGGTGTAAAATGTTAGCATAAACGTATAGGACTTTTACATTTTTTTTTCTGGGACATTTCCTTCAAAAATGAAATGTAACCACCGTGTCCTCAGCAGTATAAGGAGAATCCTATGTTCGTTGGTGCATCCCAACACATGGTACTGTAATAGCTCTTTGGTGCTGACATTGTACCACCAGCAGCTACAGCAAGCACACAGTAATGACGGACCGCAGTTTCTCACTCAGGTCTGTGAGTATGCTAATAGGGCAGAGAGCATCACAAAGAGAAATCTGGAACTGCTAGTGTGGAGAGACTGATTATGATTTATTAGGATTATAAAACAATGAATGGGTGGATTTTTACCATTATATGCTGGTCACAACTATGTTCAAACACCTTATAAAAGTGACTTTTGCATTCTATACCACCTTTAATTCAATGAAACTCTATTTTTATTTAAAATTAATGTTTTAATAAAGTTGCTTGTGCCCTGCTGAGGTATCCAGCCTTCTGATTGTGTTATTCCAAATGTGTTAAAAAACAAAAATGACAAAGAAGTGTTTTCCAGACATTTAACTGATTGTGTAAGCTAGAAGAGCAAGAAGAGGTTACAGATGTGCTATTGACTTTCCTTTCCTTTCCTTTCCTTTTCTTTCCTTTCCTTTCCTTTCCTTTCCTTTCCTTTCCTTTCCTTTCCTTTCCTTTCCTTTCCTTTCCTTTCCTCTCCTCTCCCCTTCTCTCCTCTGTCACATTTTGTTCTACAGCAGTTCCCTAAGCTCATTGAATGGTCGTCCATTCCTCTAGTTTTGAAGTAAAGTGGAGAATACTAGCCGCACTCAAGGGGGATGTGGGAAACTCCACCACTAGCTTGAAATGGACTTAAGGATGTACAAATGAACTAGGCTGCTCTAGCAGAAGACTGAATGCACAGCGTAAAAGACTCTGCCTTACAGCAGTGGCAGGATGAAGCCGTAGGTGAATCAGCCCCCTGTGTCCTGAAGCCACAAATCGTTTGGCCCCCTGACTGTGCCTCTAACCTTTACACATACACTGCACTCAGGAAATGATTTAATAGGTTTCTAGAGGCTTGGGATGTTTATTCTGACAGAAAAATAACTATTTTTATCTGTCAGTGGTGAGACAGAAAAGTCAGTGTGTAAATATGAAATTTGTCCCTTGGTAGAGAAGGCACAGTGTAGCTATTTCCAAAGATGTAAAACATTAATCTATGGGTATTTCTTCAACTATGGGAACTTAGTTGAAATAATCCCCTTTAAATTTGTCTACTAACAGTGTCCAACAGTCTTATCCAATAACTGTAATGTCATCATATCTTAAATAAAGTATCAATATGTGTTTGTGTATGTGTTTAATAGCATTCTGTGGTGGATAAATTGAACATTTTTTTTTTTTTTTTGTCTTTCTCAGGATAATTTATAACAATAATTTAACACATCATTTGGAACATTTAGAATTTTTTCACAAAATTACATCTTTATTAAAAAAAACAAAAACAACAACAACATTTTAATACACAAAAACATTAATATTTACCTACACATTTCTAAAATGTATTCTCAAGCATTTTTATTGGGGTAAAATAATTGTCGAAACTAACTTGTCATTTTCATTTACATTTGTTTTCTATTGTATGTTTTGTGTAAATAACTAATCCAAATATTTTAATGTTTTAATGATAGATTTTAAGTGTCCTCTCATTTGGAAAACAATAAACATAGTGCACAGATTAATTTTTATTTTTTACAAATTTACAAATCATTTACAAATACAGCATAAACATACATAAAACTGAATTCATGCAGCTATTCACTTGTTATGGCCAGTAACCAAAGCTACTCAGTAAGGTAAGCAATCATTTCTGACCATTACAGAGACTTTTCCAGTATCTCTCAGCTCTTGCTACATTAAGGACCTTTTCTGTCAAAGAACAAAAGGTTTGTAATGTTATTACTGGCTTTAAATCAACCATTCACAGAAGTAACATTTCTGAACATATGAATTCATTAGGGAAGCACCACTAGAAAATGGACATACCATACAAATAATTAAATGGCACATTGATCCAGTGGAATATTATGGTCAGATGATGATCTGATTATGGAGATATAACTCCAGTTGAGGTCAAAATCTTCCCTAGAATAATTTGCTTGGAATGGAGTTAAGCTGTTAAATTAGAATTATAGCATGGGTTCATTTATTGTGTGTAGAAGAGGAATCTATTCCATTTACAGTGATGCAGCTCATGAAATATTAAACAACAGTGTGATATATTGGAATTAAATATATAATTTTCTTGAAGGAGTGTAGTCCATTTACTGCTGATATAAAGCAATGTGTTATACAAATTTCATTGGACTTGTACCATCCCCACAAAACCATAAGCTTCTGCCTAACAAACCACAACTTTAACATGTCTAGGAGTTGCTTCATAGCATCTGTACTTTTTAAGACATTACTTGTGTACAGAAACTTGTTTTACAACTACCACTTTATGTTCTGTTATACAATGCAGAACTTTTCCGGTTCCTTGTTTTGCAACTCAAAATTGTATTGGCAATAACTCAAAACAGCACAAATTAATGTTGGTGTAACATTAGGCCATAACAGTGTGCAATTATTTTGGCATCAAGTCACAGCACAAAATTGGCATAGTATTAGCTCCTAACAACATGAAATCAATTCAGTATAGCAATTTATTCCAAACAAACAAACATTAATGCTAGGATACGAACACAAGAACTCATTATGACTAGCATTAGACTGTCTTGCCACCTGGACAGTGCCAGAGATTAGTCTGCTGCTGAATGTCTTCTCAAATTTGGAATTTCACTGCGTGAATGACTTTGAGTCTACTGTCCTAAAGAAAAATTCCCCATCTCCGAATCTTTGCAAGAGATTTGTGTCCCATTGTCACAGATAACAGCCCTTGTGTAGCTGTCTTCATCAAACGTTACTACATTCAAAGTATTTATGCTTGCAGACACGTAACCCTTTTCTCATCTGGAATAGTATCAGTGATAACTAGTAGATGCTATCCTAAGGCAAATGGGCCACATAGATCAATGGCTAAAATTTGTCATGGCTTGTCAGGCAGCCGTGTTCACAACATAGGAATGGTTCTTCTTGAGGGCATGCTGTTCTTGCTTCACCAAATAACTCCACTAAGAGATTTACGTCTACTAAACCTTTGTATGCAGTCTTTAATTTTGTGCTGTGAACAATGCCCTTTGACATTCAACAATTACAAAATGATATTGTTGTAAAACTACTGTCCAGGGCCTAATGGTGGATTGGCATTATTGTAAATGTTCAACCTGGCTCATGAATATTGATTAAGTGACAAATTGTTGCAGGTTTGTAGGTGTGAGGCTAACCATATAATAATTATGGAACAACGATTATGCCTTCATTTATTAGACAACTCAACTGTAAAGATGGCCTGTTTGCCAGCAAATATTTGATCATGTACATGTATTTTATGGCTTGCAAACTTAAACATTTGAAATCCTATGACATCTGGTTATAGATTAGGCTGGTTTCACACTGCAGGCATGAGCGGCACATGAGCCGCTTATATTTTTCGGCATGCATGTTAACAAATGAGTGCATTTGTGATCATATTTATAGTTGTCTTTGTAAAGAAATATTTAGCTTTGAAGCTGCTGCTGTAATGCTGCACAAACAATTTCAGTGTGAATACTCTTGATGTTCTGGAGCTGCAGAGACAATATAGTTATGCTGACATGAAGCTCAAGTTTGTGGTGTGAAAAGCCATTATGGTTTAAACTTACTGACAGACTTAGGTTATGGTTTTGTTGAAATTGTAAGAAAGACTAATTATTGTCTTAGTAGCATCAATAAGCATGGGACAAACCAATCAGAAGTGTTTTACCAGATATGTTAAGTGTTTGAGTATATTTATCTTGGATTTGCCTGTATAGTTGTAATAGACTTTGAATAAATAAATGTCCAACAATTCATTGAGATAAATGAGAAACGTAAATGTATAATTATAAAATATAAAATTGTAAATAAATAAAAAAATGCAATTAAAAATGTAAAACTACAATTTTAAACAAATATATACATTTAATAAAAAATATTGTAGTTTTGTACATGTATTTTTAAATAAATACATATATAATATATACACACACATGCATTTAAAATACATATATTTAAATTTTACATAATATATAAAAATACATTTTATATAATAGATATATTTACATGCATTTAAATATTTAAGAATATAAAATATGAATAACTATTTAAATATTTTAACTAAAGGTGTGTGTGTGTTTGTGTGTGTGTGTATACATCTGTATCTGAATGTACAGATATATTCACAAAAATCCATAGTGTAGAGCCCTTTTTATTGACTATTATTGCAAGACAGAGGTGTTTTGTAGCTGGCCACAGTTTCTTTATTTGCAAAAACATGTTTTACTTGGCTCAACAGCTAAACCCGTTGAGACCCACTGCCTTAATAAATAAAACAAAAAAAAGCCACATATTATGTAGAGATTGGAACATCTAATTAGTCCCAGCATGCTCATGAGTAAAAACATAATTGTACTCAGATGCACAGGTGCAGATTTAAGATGTGTACTGTTTCTTCATTGTTGCCATTTGAAATCTCTTTTAGCAAATTACTCTGCCTCCAGTTGATCTTGCAGACAAAGCCAAAACAGATCAAGAAATGTAACTAAAATGCTTTCCTCAATAGAATTGTTTTGCATATAACAAGATACAAATGTCACCTCCTGCCATCTGTAATATAACTCATTGAATATGGCCATGCCATCCGGAGCACAGGGACATCAGGTCTAGGCTGCTACTCCCTGACATTCAAAGAGCACCAGCACCCTGCCATGCTGCTTAAAAAGGAGCCCAGATCAAGAGTAGGCAGGAGACATCTGAATGCTCTTCAGCTTACCAGTTGAAGTATGCCATTTTGCCTTTTTAGTGTCTTAGGTTAAAGTGATTTTTTTTTAAATAGCCATCCTTAGATGACCTACTTCTTGTTTGTTTATTCTTTACAGTGTTAAAATTATCATAAAGGTCGAAAACATGTGTGATCAGCTAATTATTACAAAGATTTGTGCAATTTAGTGAAGTGTCCTGTCTTGACATATGTTATCAGCCCCCTTTTTACATTGATCTTAATTTCATTGTCTTTGTTGAGCACAAACCCTCAGGCATCTTCTGGTCCTAGCAGATCAGTTCAAGTAATCATTGAAATATCATCCATCTGATTTAATTAAGATGGGAAAAAATGAGCAAACAGACAATGTTTCATGTCTGTTCTTGAGTCATCTTTTAAACCAGTGCTTAAAGCAACACTGTGTACATCATAAATTCATCTACCAAACCGCCTTTTGTCTTTTCCCAAATCACTATGGTAAATTTTTTAATAAGTGATTATTTTTTTATACAGTTTGGGAGTTCGGAGCGGCTTTGCGGATCATTTGAATCAGTTCGAGAGTTCGGAGCGGGTTCGCGAATCATTTGAATCAGTTCGGGAGTTCGGAGCGGGATCACGAATCATTTGAACCAGTTCGAGAGTTCGTAGCGGGTACGAATAATTTGAGTCAGTTCGGGAGTTCAAAGCGGGTTCGCGAATCATTTGAGTCAGTTTGGGGATCGCGAATCATTTGAATCAGTTCGGGAGTGCGTAGCGGGATCACGAATCATTTAGTCAGTTTTGGGATCGCGAATCATTTGAGTCAGTACGGGAGTTCGTAGCGGGATCGCGAATCATTTAGTCAGTTTGGGAATCGCGAATCAGTTGAGTCAGTACGGGAGTTCAAAGCCGGTTCGTGAATCATTTGAGTCAGTTCGGGAGTTCAAAGCGGGTTCGCGAATCATTTGAGTCAGTTTGAGGATCGCGAATCATTTGAATCAGTTCGGGAGTTCATGGCGGGATCGCGAATCATTTGAGTCAGTTTGGGGAACGCGAATCATTTGAGTCAGTACGGGAGTTCAAAGCCGGTTCGCGAATCATTTGAGTCAGTTCGGGAGTTCGTAGCGGTTTCGCGAATCATTTGAGTCAGTTTGGGGATCGCGAATCATTTGAATCAGTTCGGGAGTTTGTAGCGAGTTCGCGAATCATTTGAGTCAGTTCGGGGATCCCAAATCATTTGAATCAGTTCGGGAGTTCGGAGGGGGATCGCACACTTTGTGTGTCAACAGTATCAAGTATATTCAAAAACTAAACAAATCGTGCCTTATAATGTAAAGTTACATGATGAAGTCATTCTAGTGCGCATGGCGCGTGTTCATTTTGAGTGCATTCTTTCACTGCATTATTCGGTGTATTCAAATGCATTTATGAATGCATGTGAATGATCACAAATTTCAAGATATGGGGGTTAGAAAATGTATATATTTACATCATTTTATGTTGTTAATTAATACGAAGAGTGCCATTTCAGTTTTTCTCCAAAAATCAGCATGATTAAAATGTGATATTAATACAAACAATAATTTAATTACAAATACAAAATGTTGCAGAATAATGTAATATATGAATGAATAATAGCCTACAGAACCTTTGTGCCAAAAGCCTTTTTAGCATAAAAGTTTCTTTGGAGCTGAGTAAAGAACCCTATGGTTATATATAGAACCCCAATGAACCCTTTTTCTAAGAGTTTACATTTTTTAATAAAGTAAATAAAATGAAAACATTAATGTTTTAATGCTACTGAATAAAAATAAACGATCCACTCCAAAGTCTCTGCTCATCATGACAGGACCTGGATCAGTGAGCTGCGTCTCGGGCTGATGATGTCACTTCCAGGGAGTCGTGTTGTACACGCCCCCGTCCCTTGACCCTTTATCCTCCTTTTATTTATTTTTCTGAAGTAAAAAACAATTTATCTTATTTATTTGAGAATTGTGATGTATAATCTGGAGACCCTCATGACAAAAAATTTGAGAAGTAATGTCTAATTGACCTATATGTAGTGAGCACAGTGTCCAAACTTCACAAACCTTTATGCAGTTGCCAAGAAGAATGATCTGACAATTACAAATGTTTATCCATGTGTATCTGTTCTTTTAAATTTGATAATCTTGTTAATTTTCTTCTGTCATTGAATCTTTTGTGACACTCGTGTTTCTTCATAACAATGTTAGCTGTGCTCAATGTTTTGACTGGCAACCTAGTTAAAAATTTGCCACTGTGAAAACAAATCATCTCAGAGTGCATGTCAATTCAATTCATCTCTGTTTGAAGAATGCAGATAAACATAGCTACTACACTCTGAAGTATTTGGAAAATATCATGGATTATAGTTAGTGGATGTGAATGTAGAGTAAGTGAATTTACCCTCTGGTATTTTCATGTGATTGCCCGGTCTAATGAGAGACTCTAGGTTTGCACGCAAAGCAGCACATGACCCCATGATTTTCGGCTCTGCAAGTGCAACCAAAAGTTTTTGGCAAGTATAGTAAAAATATTTTGGATTTGAAATGAAGGCAAAACAACAAAATTTTTCTGCATGACATCAAGCATATGTGCTTGTGGCACTAATGATCAAAATCGTTCTGTTAATACAGAACAGTCTCACCATGTATAATTCATAAGTGAGCTCGGCATTGACTCTGTGATGGGAAATATAGTAGTGCATCTCTAATGGCTGAAATCATCGAATACCAGAAAGCAGGTGCCCTAACTATTGTTAGAACAGTCTTAGTGGAAACGTGAAGCTACATTAGTGTGTCAGTCAGGCTAAGGTATAAATAATAACCATGCTGTAAGGTAATTGCCCTGCAAAGGAGCAGTCAGTCTGTCTTTATGCACATATCTGGGAGTGGATGTCCAGCCAGATGCCTAGACATAATGAACCCCTTCCTCCTGTGGAATTAAAGGGTGATTCATATCCTTCTACGCATCAATGATAATGCAATTATTAGTCATAACCATGATCACTTGACTGCCCTAAATGACTAGGTTGTTTATGTGCACATACATTTTTGTCAGATCATTTTTATTTATTTTTTTTGCTGAGGAGAAGTGCCACCCAATTAAAAAGAGAGTGTCTGGAAAATAAGTCACTCTAGATTTTGACACAGTGGAAGACAGCATCAGGTTTTCACTATGTTACATCATTAAATCCCACACTCTGTGGGAAGAAAAGCAATAAATATTTTGTAGAGTTGCAGTTGGTCACTTGCTGTCAGTAACATGCTGGTCATCTGGAAGTGATGGTCTAATCACAGCCAGACCAAGGGAGACCGTTATGCCATTGGTGTACTATTTTAGATATTCAGCCTCAATCTAAACAATGTTGAACAGGTTTGCTTCTGGATTTAGCACCAGAGTGTTGGTACAGTATATATATATATATATATATATATATATATATATATATATATATATATATATATATATATATATATATATATATATTATTGTTGTCAAACGATTATTCACGATTAATCATATCCAAAATAAAAGTTGTTTAAGTAATATATGTGTCTGTATAATATATACTGTATATATACTGTATAAATACCCACACTTGTGTATTTTTATATACATAATAAATATACACAGTAGCTACAAACAAACAACAAAAACTTTTATTTTGGATGCGATTAATCCTGAGGCATATTTCATACTTAAAAACTCTTGCATATTCATTTATTTGTTCGTTTTTAATTGTATTTATTTAAATCTGAATTACATTTTTTTTGTCCTGTATTCTACTTTCCTCAAGGTAATGGTTGGTTCTAAGGTTGATGGAGAAAGTAAACTGTGAGTTTTTGAAACATAAACAATGCATTGCATCAGTAATATTGTGCTCTTTTATGTATTTGAAAGACGAACAGAAGTTAATACAAATCATTCAGCTGATTCAACCACAATCATTGACTTTCTTTTTTTTTCTCTCCAGCACCCATTTATTAATTTTTTCCCCTCATTAAGATCTCATATTTATTTTGTAACCTTTTTAAATTCTTAGGCAACATGTGAGATGTATTTGTTCTGCTGCAGTATATCCGTGCTGTCCAGCATGCAATTAGCAAAACAAACTCAATGCACTCTTTGCATTTGCCTTTGAAGATAATTCACTGATGAATTCTGGGATCTGTTAAGAATTTATTAAAAGCTTTACTAAAACAGAACCTCATACTATAGGGTGGGGTGATTTAAAAAAAAAAATGGCATTGGACCAGTGAAACATTGTGATGGATGACAGGTTTTGAGGGGGGAGTTAAGGGGTGTGCCCGAAGCATGAATCCTTATAATGGAAAACAACTAATGATTACTAACACCGTGGCTACACTGGATGCAAGTGGTTCTGTGCAACAAAATACTATAGAACCACTGATCTATAATAGAGATTCATTACATAGATAAGTCAATAGAACTCATTATAATCAGTGATTCTGTTTACACTGGATGAAGCGGCATGAAAGCACAACTCCCTGACAGTAAACTGCTGCCACGTTCTATTTATGACATGCTGACAGAAATTTCTAATGATTTTCAAAGGTTGCTTTGTCGCATCCAGTGTAGAAGTCTTTAGCTGATATGGTGTGGCACAACACGACACATCCGCTGTCGCATCCGGTGTACACCTGGTGTAAAGAGAGATGACAGATAAGACAATGCTGAATTATTAGCAAATCCTCAGTACCACTGACAAACTGGTAAGTACTGTCACTCCATAGTACAAACAGAGTGAGTGCAATTGTTAATCTCGAAGGTGATAGTTAAACTAAAAAGTGATCATGCTTCGAGGTGGTGGTGGGGGAAACACGTTGTGATGTCTATCAGCCATCGGCGATGGACGAATTCATCGTGTATCGGCCTAACCCTACCTCCTATTCTGTGTGATGGTTATGAAGACAGGTTGCAAACTGTGCTATCATCTGCATTTTAACCGCCAGCCAAGTAGTTTCGTGCCAGATGAAATGGATGGCAATGGAAGCTCTCTGGTTGGCCCTGTAGATTGCTAAGGAGAATGAAACATACAACTCACAGATTCGAATTACAGCAGGCTGTTTTGAACCACATGGTCTACCCACACAGCACTCCAGACTATCATTACAGGGCTAATAAAGTGATAAAGCAAAGCATCCATCTAGACAGAAATCCCACAGTCTCTGACAATGCCACAGATCCAAGGCTGCTTTATCTCTCGCTGCAGTTAAGCAGATTATTACCTTGACTGTTAACCAGAGTGGTGTAAATTTACATGCGTAAACTTTAACAATTTTCATCTGCTTAATTATCTGGAGTTTAATCAGAGAGGAGAGATTATAAGCATACACTACCATTAAAAAGTTTGATGCTTTTTAATGGTTATGCCCATCATGGCTGCATTTATTTGACCAAAAATACTGTAAAAAACATAAATAAAAAAATTGTGATAGCAAATCTCCTCCAGTCTTCAGTGTCACATGAACCTTCAGAAATCATTCTAATTTGGTCCTTATTATCATGGCATCTCAGGATCAAGCTAAGACAGAACTGCTGTTTTCAACAAACCCATCATTTTATAAAAATTCAACATCCAGTTAGGCTCATCAACCATAACTCCCAACCCATTCTCACTCCAAAGGCGTCAAAAACCGAAGCATGGTCAAGCGCCCCTAGCGTCACTTTTATGACGCCAAATGTGCCTCTCGGCGTCGACTATCGAAGCACTACGACCTTCATTGCTTTCAGTGGGAAACTTTTGGCGTCAGAATTCGACACGAGGACATGAGATGTTTATCGCTATGAAATCACGTTCAAGAAGTCTCATTCAGCACACATCGCGCGATACTTGCTATCAGTTCCACAGTTTGGGTGAGTAGTCGTATATACGCTCTTTTAATGCCTTTTATCAAATGTATTTTGTCTTCTTTATTAATCAGATTAGTGCCATATGTTTAATCGCTGTACTATATCGGTCATCCGCGGCTGTCTTTGAGTTTCATTGCGTTTAAATGAATGAACACAGCTGCTAATTAGTGTGATTAAACTCTATCTGTCACGTGACGTGCCATAGACCTTCGATCCGTTTTATATTATTATTAATTTCAGGATCAATGATGTAAGTTGTATTTGTAGTAAAATCATGGTAATCACGACACAATAGTAATAAATGAAATGTGAAGTTAAAACACAGTAAATGGGACATTAGTAACTGTAACTGTAGTTTTACTATGATATATTAATAATCAATACAACAATACAATAATCACCAAACCAGCTATGTTTGTATCACTGTAATGTTAGTGTTTTTATGTGCTTTTATATGACAGATATCACAGTAATCATGTGTTCTGTACCATGCTTTTAATACCTTTTAATGTGAATCCAAAAAAAAAAAAAATCAAATTAAAAATAAATAATAAAACATGTATTTTTCCATCTTGCAGTTCATTCATATCAGTTTATATATATATATATATATATATATATATATATATATATATATATATATATATATATATATTTATTTATTTTATATATATATATATATATATATATATATATATTTTTTTTTTTTTCATATATATATATATATTTTTTTATTTATATATATATATATATATATATATATATATATATATATATAAATATTTTGCTCACAGATCATTATTAACATTCTGTATATAATTCAATTTTATTTTCTCTCCCCTTTTTTATTATTTTTATTTTTAGCTGAAAAGACGTAAAGGCAGTCAGCCCAGTGGTGTTTCTGGAGAGGGTTTCCTTCAGAAATGGAGAAGACAGAAAGCTGCGGAGGCAGATATATGCAGCAGTAAGTCTGTGATAGTTTGTCTCTTTTATCAAACATTCCTGCTGTTATAATTTGTACAGCATTTGTTGTTTCTTAAACTGTTGCACTGTCCAAATACCCACACTTGCCATCTTTTCACTTGACCACTTGATTACTTATTTGAAGTCTTTCCTGTATTTGGCCTAGTGTTCGAGTGAGCATGATGACCACGAGTGTGTGTCGAACTTTTCATGACCTGATGACTGTGTTTCCCAATCCTGATCCTGGAGAACCCCAGCACTGCACGGTTTTGGTGTCTCTCTTATCTGCCTTGGAGTCTTCACTGATGAGCTGATGAGTTGAATCAGGTGTGTTTGATCAGGGAGACATCTCAAATGTGCAGTGTTGGGCTTCTCCAGGACCAGGATTGGGAGCCACTGCCTTATGGGACACTTATGTGTTTAAAGAGATTTTTAATATCTAATTATCAATATTTCACATACTGTACATTGGACAGCTTTCCATGACCTCTTGTGAGATCTCGGCAAAAAGTCTGACGATTTATTCCAAAACATGATGCATGATGGGATACACTAAGCTTTGTATAGCGCTCCGGAGCAGTATTGGAGAGGTTTAGTGTGTGTTAAGGACGCTGTGCTTTGGCATTATTAAGACCGGGGACAGTCTCGTTCACACACTGTCATGTACACACACTCTCAAGTGGCCAAGACTGCAAGTGTGGGTATCTGGACAGGGTCAAAGTCTTAAAAATCCAGTTTAACACTTGTATGATATTTTACAAGCCCCAGGACGGTCTCATCTGACACTATCAAAAGAATTTATATGACTATAGCTTGTTATAAATTACTTGCTTTCAATAATGGATGCATTTAACATTTAATTTTACAGCATCTTTACAGAGGTGTAATGTACAAGCTGCACGTAATTAATAATATGTCCTTCCTTCTGTCTTACAGGATTTTTTCCAGATAATGCTGTTCTTCTTTTTCAGGTCTAAAATATCGAGCTCAACAGCTATTTTAAGAGCCAACCCTCACAAACCTTCCTAAAACCTAAAAGAGCTATTACTGAGTCTCAGCGAATCTTGCCATGATCAGCTCTTCCCAGGTACATTTGTTGAGAATATTTTTTTTAATCAACATTTACTCATCAAATGCTCTGGTCTGAATCTTACTTTAAATTAACTTAATTATGTTTAATGAGCAATATTAATTGCACAGAGAGTAAGTAGAGATTTTCTTGTTTCACAGAAGAGAAGGAAGACCAAGGAAATGATTTGCTCAGGATGAGAAATGAAGATGGCCATCTTGTGCTCAAACAAACAGAAGTCCTCTGGTATGTGTGTGTTGAAGCAATGCTGTGTTATACAACATTTTATGATGATCTCTCACAGAACTGGTCATGTCAGCCTTGATTTCTTTTTATACTATTACAATTACAGCATGTTAGCAAAGTGTGACTGGACATTTTTAATATTATGTTTTTAAAAACACACCACCTGTTTTAAGAGTAGACAAGTATCATGAAATTGGTTTAGTTGATATAAACACCAATTGACATTATTTCATTGTTTTGTAAATGTTATGTTATAAATTGTGAATTGATAGTTGATTGGTTTGAAGCCAGGTCTTACACTGCACAGACTAAAACACATTTGTGAGAGAAGTCAGGAACTTTGGAGAAAGATTCTAGAGGAAAAAAACACATATACTGCAACATTAGATCAGTTCTAGAGTCTCTGAGAACTACACATGCTAATGGAGTCTCATGAGCAAGACCTTTGCTTCTGTAACTTTTTCTTAATTCTTGCAGAATGACATATTTATTGCAGTATTTTTATTTGTACAGATGATCTCATCAGCCAAATGAGGGGTTTTGACCAAGTGATGCTCTTGAAAGGAGAGAAAGAAGAGGATGTGGTAAATTCTCTTCAGAGAAAAAGCTTCTCAAAAGGTCTTAAAACAGCTTGAAGAATGGTAAGTGTACAGTACTACAAGGGTCATAGTTGCTCACCCTACTAAAACCACACAGAACATAAGCTGCGCTCTCTGTCCATTAAACAACTTCTTCTGCATTGTGTGTTTCACTTTGACCAGGTCTGGGATGTTAGGACTGAGAGATCCTCTGGCTGAGAACAAGCTATACCTCATCAGTGCTGGACATCAACCACAAACTGTTTCCAGACACGAGAGAAGATGATCACGATGGGGAGATGAAACCAGTTTAGATGTGATGATGGGAATCATTATTTTCTGGAACAGTATCACATGTCTTATATGTATCACATGATCTGTATCACAGTTGACTGGATGGGACTGTGTGACTTTTAAGGACATTTCATCACTCATCTGTGTGAACTGATTTATATATGAGGTTAATGTATTTTTGATTATAATTATTTTCATTGAATCTTATTTGTCTTGATGCTACTTTATCAACTTTATAGTCTATGCTTCAATAAAATGAAAATGGTGAATATTGTGTTCTGAAGATTCTTGGTAAATACATCATTTTACTAGGTAGGCTCATATGTTTTTATTTTAGACTTGGAAAAACGACATATTAATTATTGGGATTATTTTTTTATTTAAGACATAAACATTTTTGATCGGATTAATAACATCTGGGACATCAGTACACCAGAAAGTAATTTTTTTATATTTTAGTAACAAATATGCAAAATTTTTTGTGAAATAAAGGAAGTTACGAGATTAACTATTCTGCATTACAAGATGGTGCCATGGGCTTTATTGTTACAAACACTTGAGGGATAACTGAGAATGTAGCAGGAATGATCAACGTGGATCTTGTACTGCATTAAAACCAAGAGCAGGCAAATTACTGATGTCCAGCACCTGAGGAATAAGATACGGTGAGGGTGAGGAAGACATTTTTACACTGATTTTTGCTAAATAGTTATATATATATATTAATAATTAATAAATAATATTCTTAGCACTGCATGAATTTGTCCTTATGTAATAGTGAAGTATCACAATGTGTACACATTGTCCTTGATTACTGCTTTACAGGTGGGGAATAGATAAAGGCAAGTTGTTGCAGGTTCATCCATTATATTTCTTGCCATATACTTCAAAAATCAAATAAATAATCTATTATTTTCATTATTAAATCATTTCTTTCTAATTTTTCAATGTTTCATCGGATGGCCTCACAATGTCCTGTCAAAAGGTATAATAGTCATGATGAATAGAATAGAAAACAGAGGACTGTGAAAACTGTCAGATATAAATGTGACTCAGCTCAGTTTGTTGTCCATTATGAGGAGAATACATTTATGTAGGTTTTACTGCCCTTCAACCCCCAGGGGCCCAGTAGCACCCCCCGGAAGAGCCCAAAACTGTACATTTCAAATGGCTGTAAATCAGAGTCCAATTAACATATCAAAGAGAAAATGGGCAGGATTATTACTTATGCTATGCTGATAAAATAATGTTGAGCTCAGTTTTCAGAAATAAATGGAAAGCTGACATAAAGGCATTTTAAATATTGCTCACTGTAAAATACCACATTTCAGCCTGCCTCTCAAATATATCATAGAGGTTTGCACAATAAACATATTTAGATATCCAGTTTTCCTTAAAATAAATAATTTATTTCGTTTCGTTAATAAAAAGTTTTAAACTACATTACCCACAAGCCTCCGTCGTTCTATCTATGCAAAGGCAACACTAGGGGGCTGTTTTTTGTAGTTCATTGAAGTTATGCTTAGGGTTAGGATTAAGATCTCGCTAAAGATGTCATTTTTTATCAAGATAGCAACACTTCATTGTTGACTTAATATATTACTAATGTGATGATAGCAGCAAAACATACTTTTTAACATGATGCGCTGTTTAATATGGGTTAAAAGATAGTCCAACCACAGACTGTCCTGAAAATTCATAGCCAATGACATCAAAGCTGAGCAGCAGCGTCACACTTCCTTATCCATGTATGACCGACGTCTTTCGTTTTTCGGCTGAAGGGATAGATTCGGTTAACAATAGTTTAAGCTTGCTACTTATTAGATTCGGTTTTATTAACGTCTTCACCTTCCTCCGTTGTTCAGCTTGACAAACATTGGGCAATATTGATGTGCACATGCCCAGCAGTCGCAGTTGTATCCAACAGACAGATTCCTCTATAATAAATATAAGACACATTTTTAAGATTTGTATTTTTTTTTTTTTGACCAAAGACAAATATATTTACTAATCAAATGACGTGCTTCTAAAATTTACATTGTATATTACATTGTGTTTTAAAATTAAAATTGTTCACATTTGTGTTTCTGTGATTTACCATTCTCTACCATTTGAACTCTAGGAATAAAAACTGAAATTATAAATGAATGAATGAACAAATAAATACATAAAGCATAATAAACATGCATATTTTTGTAAGGATCTTCCATTATTTATTTATATGTCAAACTCATTTAAAGACAACATGCCCAAATTACTACACTGCATCCTCTGTCACCAAGCTCGTTTTTGCCACCATAAAGAACAAAAAGGCAGTTATGTTGTAAACATTAACTATTTTCAGTATGCAAATGAAAATGCTTTTATTAAAAAACAAAACAGTAAATACAGTATGTCTTTCAGAGAACACTGGAAAAAGTGTTGTGACCAAAATGTTATACAACACAATGTAAATGTTTCAAACTCACAAAAAAACACCATGAAGACATGCATGTCAAGTGTGCAATATATTTTTAATATGGAGCGCTATTTTTAACTATTGTTTTCATCACTGGTTCTGTAATGTATTCATTATGAGCTTATAATTAAAACAAAGTTACATCTTCTGCAAAAATCAAACCACTGCAAAGTCTAATCACTGATCCAGGGACCATTTCTGTGTGTGTGGGGGATAAAGAGTTAACGAGGTGAGTCCTTGTGCATGATGGAGCTACAGCTTTATCCTCAAACAATCCTGTAAGACAGAAAGGAAGGAAATATTAAATGACATTCAACTTATACATTACACTGTGTTTTGTTTAGACCATAAAAGCAGCCTCTGTAAAGATGCTGTATAATTAAATGTTAAATGCATCCATTATTGAAAGCAAGTAATTAATAGCAAGCTATAGTCATATGAATTCTTTTGATAGTGTCAGATGACACCGTCCTGGGGCTTGTACAATATCATACAAGTGTTAAACTGGATTATTAAGACTGTGATGTGTTTAGGGATCATTTTTAAGTTTTTGACCCTGTCCAGATACCCAAACTTGCAGTCTTGGCCACTTGAGAGTGTGTGTACATGACAGTGTGTGAACGAGACTGTCCCCGGTCTTAATAATGCCAAAGCACAGCGTCCTTAACACACACTAAACCTCTCCAATACTGCTCCGGAGCGCTATACAAAGCTTAGTGTATCCCATCATGCATCATGTTTTGGAATAAATCGTCAGACTTTTTGCCGAGATCTCACAAGAGGTCATGGAAAGCTGTCCAATGTACAGTATGTGAAATATTGATAATTAGTTATTAAAAATCTCTGTAAACACATAAGTGTCCCATAAGGCAGTGGCTCCCAATCCTGGTCCTGGAGAACCCCAACACTGCACATTTGAGATGTCTCCCTGATCAAACACACCTGATTCAACTCATCAGCTCATCAGTGAAGACTCCAAGGCAGATAAGAGAGACACCAAAACCGTGCAGTGCTGGGGTTCTCCAGGATCAGGATTGGGAAACACAGTCATCAGGTCATGAAAAGTTCGACACACACTCGTGGTCATCATGCTCACTCGAACACTAGGCCAAATACAGGAAAGACTTCAAATAAGTAATCAAGTGGTCAAGTGCAAAGATGGCAAGTGTGGGTATTTGGACAGTGCAACAGTTTAACAAACAACAAATGCTGTACAAATTATAACAGCAGGAATGTTTGATAAAAGAGACAAACTATCACAGACTTACTGCTGCATATATCTGCCTCCGCAGCTTTCTGTCTTCTCCATTTCTGAAGGAAACCCTCTCCAGAAACACCACTGGGCTGACTGCCTTTACGTCTTTTCAGCTAAAAATAAAAATAAAAATAATAAAAAGGGGAGAGTAAATAAAATTGAATTATATACAGAATGTTAATAATGATCTGTGAGCAAAATATTTAGATATAATAAATATATATAAATATATATATATAAATATAAACTGATATGAATGAACTGCAAAATGGAAAAATACATGTTTTATTATTTATTTTTAATTTGATTTTTTTTTTTTTTTTGGATTTACATTAAAAGGTATTAAAAGCATGGTACAGAACATATGATTACTGTGATATCTGTCATATAAAAGCACATAAAAACACTAACATTACAGTGATACAAACATAGCTGGTTTGGTGATTATTGTATTGATTATTAATATACCATAGTAAAACTACAGTTACAGTTACTAATGTCCTGTTTACTGTGTTTTAACTTCACATTTCATTTATTACTATTGTAAGTGTCGTGATTACCATGATTTTACTACAAATACAACTTACATCATTAATCCTGAAATTAATAATAATATAAAACGGATCGAAGGTCTAATGCACGTCAGGTGACAGATAGAGTTTAATCACACTAATTAGCAGCTGTGTTCATTTATTTAAACGCAATGAAACTCAAAGACAGCCGCGGATGACCGATATAATACAGCGATTAAACATATGGCACTAATCTGATTAATAAATAAGACAGAATACATTTTATAAAAGGCATTAAAAGAGCGTATTTACGACTACTCACCCAAACTGTGGAACTGATAGCAAGTATCGCGATGTGTGCTGAGACTTCTTGAACGTGATTTTATAGCGATAAACATCTCCTGTCCTCGTGTCGAATTCTGACGCCAAAAGTTTCCCATTGAAAGCAATGAAGGTCGTAGTGCTTCGATATTCGACGCCGAGAGGCACATTTGGCGTCATAAAAGTGACGCTAGGGGCGCTTGACCATGCTTCGGTTTTTGACGCCTTTGGAGTGAGAATGGGTTGTAACTCCATCAAAAACAGCTAGAAACCTTTGAGTTATGATTTATGATAGGCTGAATTTCTCAGACCACATTGCTAAAACTGCCCGGTCCTGAAGATTTGCTTTATACAACAATGGTAAGATCAGGCCCTTTCTTTCAGAACATGCAGCACAGCTCCTTGTTCAAGCTCTTGTTCTATCCAGGCTGGACTATTGCAATGCTTTCTTGGCAGGTGTTCCAGCCACTTCTACCGAACCTCTATAGTTAATTCAAAGTGGCGCTGCTGAAAGGAACGCATGTCACACCTCTGTTCATCAGTTTGCACTGGCTGCCAGTAGCTGCTCGAAAAAAATTCAAGGTATTAATTAGGGCCGGGACTCGATTAAAAAAATTAATCTAATTAATTAGAGGCTTTGTAATTAATTAATCGAAATTAATCGCATTTTAATCGCATATAAATATTTGACCTGAGAACAGTGAGAAGTAATTTTTTTCACATGGATTTATAGTATACCATTGAATAATGACTGAATACATAAGCTTAAGCAACAAAATATTGTTTATTTTTGTTCAACCAAGTCTAGCAGACCAGTGCAATTTTTGCCATGAAGTGTAGCAATAGCATATTTAGAAACAATTTAGAAATAGTACATTTCAGAAATTCAGGTAGCTTATAGGTGCTGGAACCTTCTGTAAAGTGTTTTTTTAAGTAAAACACAATACTGTCAATTACATTCAGAACATTGGAAACACTGACTATTAGAAAACATCTCTCTGTTGCTTCAGAGGCCATAACATACTAAGTCCAACTCGCAATAACCTTAAATTGCCAAAACAATAAAGAGTTCAAAATAAAGTGCCAGTTGCAACAACAAAATAATACATAGTTCAACATAAAGTGTAAAGTCCACGCTAGCTGCTATATATTTTGCGTTGAGGTAATACTTGAGACTTGATGTACTGTGGTGAAATGCGAAGCGAACGCTAGTTGGTGCTCCAGTATAATCGGTCCAGTATAACTCATCCAGTGAGAAACGTTCCGCGGTGCAAAAATAAGTTATTAAAAATGCGGGATTTTTTTTTCTGTAATTAATTAATCTTAGTTAACGCGTTTTAATTGCTTCTATTGTCCCCATTTGTAAGTCGCTCTGGATAAAAGCATCTGCTAAATGACTAAATGTAAATATAAATGATCAATGTTGAAAACAATTGTTAAGCTGCTGCTTAATATCTTTGTGTAAATCATTATAGATTTGTTTTTCTCAGGATTTTTGATGAATAGAAGGTTCATAAGAACAGCATTGGTTTGAAATCTTTTGTAATATTGTGCCTTTTTCTGTCACTTATGATCAATTTAAAGCTTCCAAGCTGAATAAAAGTATTACATTTTAATTATTCAATGAAACTTTTGAATTGAAATGTATCTTAAGTTTTTAATTTATGGAAATTGATATTACGTCCTTTCTAGTTCAAATTCAATGCAAAACAATCACATTTTTCGATTCTATTTTCTTCTCTCAACCCTGCCACAATTGCAATCTTCAAATCAACTTATATAAAAAGTTCCCTCTGAAATAAAATAGATTGCCATCTGCTTTCCGCAATGTTGATTACATGAAGTGCAGCACAATGTTTGATAAGAGTAATTCCTATAGAAAAAATAGTCATATTTGTTCTGAAAGGAATTGCAGTTATTTAATTTAATACATAACACACAGCTATTCTAGTGCACTTAATAAAACAGGTGTTTCCATTGCTCAGAAAAGTGGTGCAATTGTTTAGTGTGTTCAGAGATCATGTTCTTTTGAAATAAGCAAGACTGAGGATTAATTCCCTATACATTCTTTGTATTTTAAGCTTCAGAGCTTCCATCTAATTTCTTTGCGGAAGTTTGCATGTGTACATATTTGCTCTGATGCATGCATTGTAGAGGGAAAATCAATCAGCGTCTTAGCCCATCTCCTCTCAGTTAAGACTGTGTAGTTCTCCACGGGGGCCTCATCCTTGCCTGTAAACCCTGTTTAACATCATAATAATTTTAACACTGCTCCTCATTTCAACTCATTGAATATGATAGAATACTAGGGAGGCCAGAGCTTCGATAGAGACAAGCAGATGTCTAGGGAAAGCTCAATAAGAATTTACAGAATTCTCCATCGAATCAAGCTCATTTTATGAACGCTTAGTGTGTTAGGAATGAAGTAAGAGGACATGTACCTAATTTTCTTTTTTTTACTATTTCATTTGTTTCAAAAATGTAATTAATAGTAATTACCCAAGAAAAAATGGAAAACAAGATATTCAGTACAAATATGATCCATTAAAAATATGGTATGACACAGACAGTGATATTATGGCTTCCCTGAGGACTTGCTGTGTTATATTCATCATGCTTCCATGATTATAAAGTAGATCATCCAGCAAGTGGTTATTCAGTTAAGATAAACATCTTTGAATCTCACAGAATTGGCTAGTTGCCGCTCTTGGGAGCGCTATATTTAGTAGCTATTAAATCAGCTATAATTAAGGTAGATTTTAACTGACAGTTTGAACTGTGTTCTCAAGATTTTTTACATTGTTGCATTGCATTGTTTTAAAGCAGTTTTTAATAGTATTTGTAATTTTTTTAACTCTGAAAAATCTTCACTGGAGTAAAACATGACAACTGGCCCTGGTCATCTCCACTGATGTGATGCTCAAATCAAAATGAGCCGTTGAGAATATTGTGGATGAAAAAAAATTCCAAAAACAGATGACCAACAAATAACTTGGATTAAGCTAAAAGAAGAATGATTTTTCTGTGGTTTTCTAGTTTCCCTCCCTGAATCATTCACTGTGTCTGTTGAAGAGGCTTGTTTAGGACCTGCACCGTTCCCTCGGCATACCTCGGCCAGCTGGCACAGACTAGAGATGGTCATGAAATAGTCTACCATAAAGTCTGTTAGTTTAAGATTTAACGTACTGGCATGAAGACAGAACTGCAGAAAGCCAAGACGATCCCTAAGAGACAATACATACTCTGAAAAATGTGAAAGCATGCCAGTTTATAAAGAAACCATAATGTCATCAAATCGTATTAGGTGCAATGAAAAGCACAATAAACCCTCAGAATAGAATCCAAGTGTTAGTATAAGATTCTACTTTCAAACATTGCAATTTGTATTAGATTGTAGCAGTTCACTAAATACCTGCGTTCAAATTCAGTCAATAACAATGATCAAATGGTCTCAATTTGTCTAATAATGATAAGCAGGAAGATGAAATGGGTAAGGCAATTTATGTCATTTTCGGTTATGTGGCTGTTACGCACATCATGTGTTAATGCTCTCAATAATAGGCAGCAGTTTTCCGTAAGCTGGTTCATGTAATGAAGTGTCATTAGTTTATCCCATCTGCCAGTGCATTTTTGCCATCCAAGTGTGAAAAACTCAAAATAGCAGGTACAAATTACTTCCCGTTGCTTTTGGCTAAATCAGTCTCGTTTCCAGTGAGCTGGAAGCCCCCCCCCCCCCCCCCCCCCCTTACCTTACTATGCCTGTGGGCCCTGAGAAAGCACATCCCATAATCTTGTTGGCTTGTCTCCAGCAGGCTGTCCCATATTCTACAGGAGCTGTTTTCAATTCTACGAACGCAGAGTTTTTGAATTAACTCTTGCTACTAACTCTTGACTCTTTGATGTTTAAGATCAATCGCCATTGTCGTTTCTTAAACAGCCCTTTTCTGAGAAGTTCTGTGCATCTGAAACTGCTAATGACTGTTGGATTGTTTGAATTTTAAAGTATATCCGTAAATTGACATGAAAATACTTAAGAACCAGCTGTTAAACATATGTCCATAGTTGAGTCTTATATATGTCCATTGAGTCTAAATTTGTTGTGTTTGGTTGGATTCTTGGCTTTTTTCCATGTGTAGACTCTTATATTGATGCAGTATGTTTGAGGTCACTGGAAGAGTAACTGGAAAATTTGTTTTGTCACATTTTGCATACATTTTTCCAATTCCAAGTTTAGGATTTTGAATATTGTTTTATTTTTAACTGTATTTTATAAGCTGAAAATAATATTGTAGCTTGTTTAAAGGCAAATTCCATAGTAACAACTTTAATGAACTGTATTTTTGTCCTATGCAGAAACCTACATACACACATTAATGGTTTCTTTACCCATACTACACAATCTGTATAATGAAATACATTCAAAAGCAAGTAATTATTAGTTATTTGTTTCTGGCTGGAGTCAGTTGTACAGCTTCTATGTAAAAACTATTTCCTGGCTTCCACCTATGCTTGTTCAACTCATTGTAAAGGGTTAAGGACTCTTCAGAGTGACACGTGGATCTTTTTCCTAGTTTTGGTATGGCATACTTCACACATGCCTTTCTCTGCTTTGTTGAAACATGTTCTGCCTCCAATCAGTGTCTGGATACAAAGGAAATGACTTGTCAGGACATAACTTTTCTAACTGGGCTACACAAAGCAGTGTCACAGTAAATAGACTGCTATTTAAGTATAGTTGCATTTTCATGGACTATAATTATAATATTCTCTAAGGCTAGCAGCCCAGGACATATATGAATAGTCTGACTTGAAACTTTATTTGGGTCAAAAGGGTGTTGAAAACCTTTGATAATCTGTTTGATTATATATATTGATATACATAGCCTTGCAAAGACTAAATCTGTTAGATTTCAGCAGTTGGGACTTTCTGAGCAGGAATAATGTCAAGACATTTCCCACAAAGGAAATGTAAATTTGAAAGGCTAATTCACTTATAAATGAAAACCTGTCATCATTTACGTACATTCATGTCATTCATGTCAAAATTTCTTTAATCTTGGAACACAGAAAGATATTTTGGAAATTGTTTTGAATGTTTTTAAGTGAATATTTAACTCAAAATTATTTTGGAAACATGTATGCCCACAAAGATTTGTCTAGATTAACCAAGATTCAATTCAATATCTAAAAATTCAATATACTCATTAAAAAACCTCTACATTTCTATATTAAGTAAGCTATATAGGTTCCGCAGGGTTTGGGGCAAGAGGTTTGAGTTCTAATGGCTATATGTAAATGTCAGGTTGTTTGAAAATAAATAAAGATATTGTTGGAAAAAAAAAAAAAAAAAAAAAGTAAGCTATATAACTAAATTATGCAAATAGCAAATTGTATATGTAATTTGTATTTTGGTAATGTTTTAAACAATTTTTGTTTTTATCAGTGTACAATGAAAGCCAAAACAGTTTGGGAATTTTGGAAGACAATCTGTATAAACAGACAAAGCTATAGTGACCACATAATAAAACAGTTACTCACAGTTGTGTGGTGTGATATTAATTTTGGATCCAATATAGTTGACACCGCATCGACTTTTAGTTTCAATATTTCTGACAATCCTGTGTCGAATTGTGCTTTTTGTTTTAAAAAGAATCCGCTGTAAAATGAAGTAATCAAAGGACTAAGTTCTTATTGACACAGTCAGGATCTTCATTAAAAGTTAATTTCATCCACTCGTCTCTAATATTGAAATCAGAAGGAAGGCGAAGAAAAAATAATTTTTTTTTTTTTACAATTTGGCAATGAATAGCATTTTCTTAATTTCAAAGACATCTTTATCATTTGGTTTCTGGGTAGACCTGCATTTGCCTTTCTTTTTATTTACCCACAACATGTATGAATTGGTGGGCGTGGCTAAACAGGCAGTGATGTAGAAGCAGGAGTTGATGATCTTCTGCGGAGGCGGGGTTTAGCCACACTATTTAGTCATAAAGTGACACATTCCTCAACCTGTCGTTTTGGCAGATTGGCTTTAATATAAGCTGTTTTCTAGACTAATACTAAAAGTTTTGAGTTCTGAAACAGACAGGTTGTTTTTATAGTATAATGACTTCTAAAGCTATTTCGAATTTTGGGGAATTTTGATTTTTCAGTTCATGTCCATTTAATATTCAAGAATGATTTTGCAAACCTCTTGAATTAATGACAGTGGATAATTAGTAATTGGTTAAAATGATAATATATGTAATGTCAAGGTATTGATATTTTATATTTAAAACAAACAAAACATAACAAAAGAGCCTTTCTACTGGAGTTCTGGACAGAAAACATGGACAGAAAACCTCGGACACTTGGCTCTCCATTAAACAGACATCAAATAGCTCTGGGCAGAATTCAGCTGCGGCCAGCACAACACTCTCCAGAATAACACTAGAGCATGTTATATCTGCGCCAGCACAAACCAAATAGTTTGTATTGGATTATGTGAAAGAGCTTGTGAGTGTACAATAGCAATATAAAGGGATGATATACACCCGCTAGTCTTTGGGGTAAAGAAGCAGGCATCCATATGCTATGTGATTCTTCTCTGCAGGTTCCGTAGTGAATGAATAATAGAGAACAAGGGCATGCTTGCTCAGTGAGCGCAACCCCGCCTGTCAGAGTCGTGGATGTGAGGAGAATCATACCCTTGTTTTTCTGGAAAATGTCCTTGTATGTTGTATAAATAGGGGCCATGTTTAGTCCCTGATGCAAAAGAGCCCCCCTGACCAAACCCTCACTGCTAGTGGATTAGAATAAGAGTAACAAATGGCTCTTGTAGAATCTGTTTTCATTGCAGTTGTGGCCACAACACTGGGTCAGGTGATCTGTGGCAGCGATTCCCCCGGGGTACGCGCTTCGCTCTCTTTCATAGAAATTTACTGAAGCAATAAATCTGGTGTGCTTGTGGAGAAAAATTAAAGTGGAGCCTCTCAGGAGGCGGAAGGGAAGTAAGAGAGGGATATAACAATGCCTACAAGTAGAAATCCAGGCTAACCTCTGTGGAGGTTGTGTCAACTTGGAAACAAAGGCTTCTCAACCTGGAGTCATGGCTCAAGGGCTAAAGTCCATTTAGTGGGGAGGGTGGTTCACAATGCCAATCCACTACCTGGGAAGTGGGGTATTACTTTTCCCGGTACGTTTAAGGTACATTTCTCCACCCTTGGTGAGAATACAAATACAGTTCTTGTGTGATAAGATGAATGATTACAGGACCTGAGGCTGAATATATATATTATTTTCAACATGCTTATATTTTAAAATAGTTGTTTTCTAGTTTTAATGTTAAAACTCCCTTTTAATTTTTGAGTTTGCATTTGGATTCCTAGTATAGTGTTTTAATAAACCTGGTTTTGTACACTATGTTTTGGTGCCTCTATTGCAAATTGCTCCTGTTGCTTTGGATATGCTAAATGAAGTCTATGCTATGCATGTAGGTTAATTGTACTGGCCACAGGAAGTTGATTGGAATGAAAGGAAGAGGATTTTTTTGTTGTTGTTACAATTCTGGTAAATAAATCTATTTGTCTATTGCTCTATGTATCATTCTGTCGACCTGTCATTTACTCATTCTGTGTATTGTTTTATCTGTTGTTCTATGCTTTTATCCATCCATCCGTCATATCGTATATTTCCTTTGTTTGTTCATCCAATTTATAGTTTCTTTGTTCTATAATGTTTATTAATTTTATTTGTTCATCTTTTTATTTGTTTATGTTCACTTGTTTATTTGTTTTTGTTTATTCATTCATTTATATGTTCACTTGTTCATTCATTAATTTTTTCATTTGTTCATGTTTGTTTGTTCATTTGTTCATCCGTTTATTCATTTGTTTACTTGCTTTTTCATTTGTTTTTTCATTCTTATGTTCGTTTGTCTGTTAGTTTGTTTATTTGTTTGTTGGAATGAATGAATGATGCATATGTTCAGTTGTTCACTTGTCTGTTTTTTCACTCATTTGTTTGTTCGTTTTTTTGTTAGTTTTTTGTTCATTTGTCTGTTTGTTCAGTTGTTTTTGTTTAATTAATTAATTCATTCATTTTTGCAATTTTTTATCATTTGTTTGTTCAATTACTTTTTTCTGTTTAAATAGCAGCTATGTGAGTTTCTTTTAATTTCATTTAATTTCAGTTCTTATTCCTTAAAGGGGTCATATGGTGAAATGAAATGTGTTTATGTGGTTTAAGATTCAAAACACACATTATTTTCCACATACTGTACATTGTTTCTCCTCTATGCCCCGCCTTTCTGAAACTCATTGATTTTTACAAATCTCATCTGTCTGAAAAGCGAGGTGTGCTCTTATGGGCCAGTTGTCTAGTGCTTTCTGATTGGATATACTGTCTTCTCATGTGTTGCATTGCGTCGTGCTGCGTAAACACAAAACCATGTCTGCATTTGTGATCGGAGAAACAACAAACAACAAGCGCTACTCTACACCAAAAGTTCTCAATTCCAGTGCTCGCGCCCCCCAGCTCTGCAAATTTTGCATGGCTCTCATTGTTAGCACCTAATTCAGATAATCATCTCGATAGAAGCGAGCTCAGTGCATGAACTGTGTTCCCATTGACATGGTCCCTACACAGTGTTCATTGCTGCCTACTCCCTGAGCAGGGGAAATCTGTTGAAGTTTACCTCACTTTGAAACATTAATTCACAGATTTGCACTGTGCAAAGTCTTCACACACAGGCAAGTGAGACATCATATAGGCTACCTCTGTAAATAAATAAAATTTTGCACACTTCAATACACTTTGAACGGAACATATATGTTCACTTCGAACTGTAATTATGGCGGAATATCCTGTAATGTCCACTTCACAGAGCACTTCCGTTCAAATAGAACAAACGTCTGAAGCCATAAGAGAAATGTGCCGAGCAGGGGGGCATGAGGACTGGAATTGAGAACTGCTGCTCTACACTGCTCAAAACTCAAAGTCATGCTTCCTTTCTTTGCGTGAATATTTTGGCATCGTTATGCAAATCTTCCCACATTGTGATGTAGACATGTGAGGGCATATTTAAGTGAAGTGACATACAGCCAAGCATGGTTGCCCATACTCAGAATCCGTGCTCTGCATTTAACCCATCCAAAGT